>NC_056739.1:1932705852-1932768352 GCF_019279795.1 Protopterus annectens | reverse complement strand
TCTCTCTCACTCTCACGATATATATATATATATATATATATATATATATATATATATATATATATATATATATATATATATACACACACAGACACACACACACACACACACACACACACACACACACACACACACACACACACACACACACACACACACACACACACACACACACACACACACACACACACACACACACACATATATATATATATATATATATATATATATATATATATATATATATATATATATACATATAAATATATATATATATATATATGTTCATAGGTTCATAGGTAGGTACTAGGCTATCGGCCCTGGGGCCTATACAAGCCCAGCCAAAAAGGTACCCTGGCTTTTGCCACCCAAGAAAATTATTTTCCTGTGCCACTGTCAAGCAGAGCCACAGAGGTGATCCCCAGGGTGAATTTCCTATTTCCCATCCAATCATCAAGATTTTTCTTGCAGAGTGCTAATGAGGAGCTTTGATTGATATAGATAGGTAGTTTATTCCAGAGTATGGGAAGTCTCTGTGACTGGAATCTATCCCTCGAGCATGTTCTGTTTATTGTGGTGACAAGGTTTAGGTCCCTAGAGCATGTAGCTCAGAGGGATTGGATTTCTTTAAGTGGAGCATGTCCAACAGCTCAGGATTTGACATAGCTTTGTATGTTAGGCAGAGATCAGCTCTGAAATATGCGATGGAGTAAAGCTGGAGTTTTTTGAGACGGTCTGCATAGGGCATCTGTTTGAGGCCAATAATCCTCTTTGTGAGGTATTTCTGCGGCCTTTCCAGTTGTTGTAGATGTCTTGTGAGGTACATACCAAAAGGGGCATTGTACTCTATAATGGGTCTAATGAGTGATGAGTAGAGGGGGACAATGACCTCTTTTTCTCTGGATGATAAACCTTTTGTGATGAGGTGTGCCACATAGAAGGATTTCTTGACTACTGTGGTGATGTGATTATCAAAGGAGAGACTACTGTCCACCTGTGTCCCAAGGTCTCTTATCACACTTTTGATGTTAAGTATACTACCGCCTATGTTGTAATTCATGGGTACAGAGTTTTACCAAAGGGGATGACAATTCACTTTTTGGCATGAAATGCATCAACACAACACAATGTCAATGGCAGATTTAACAACCACAAAAGAGTAACATATACAGATTGCAGCAGGTGCAATAGATAGACAATCCCCAGATGGAGGAATATTCCCTTTTTCTGGAGATTATACAATCTTAGCGTTAGTATATATAATTAGCCGGGGAGGGGGTGTAAGGTTCCCTCTGCAGAAAATGAAGTTCAGTTTTGTTTTTGTTTGCATGTAGTAAGGATTTTACTCACATATATGCAGTTGACTGTCATCATTCCTGTTGTTGACCTTTTGTGGTCGACATTCTTGCCATTGACATTGTGGTGTGATAGCATAATTCAATTACCCTATATATATATATATATATATATATATATATATATATATATATATATATATATATATATATATATATATATATATATATATATATATACATATATATATATATACTTGTAGTATCACACCAGTTTAATAATCCTACTTAAAAATAATGCAGTTCAAAAGCAATCAGTTCAAATAAACCTAATCAGTTGTGCATGGTCTGCTGTGTTAAAAGTCATTGTCAGTACAAACTTCACCATTCCCTTCCAGTCCTATTACAAACACAAACATTCTGAACTTTAGCACTGAAATTTTATTCACAAGAAAAAATGTGCATTTGCATAGTAGGCACAGTTTCTAAACTGATTTAACTGTATTTTCAATAAATAAAAAGGGTTTGATTATGATGTAAATGGCATATGACATATTTGTATTACAGATATAGGAATTTACCACACATAGTGCATTTACTGCAACATGTTACATGTGTTGCCATTAACCAGTAATATTAATGTGCATACTTTATAATGCATGTGTCCATCAATGTAGCATCTAAATCTGTGTAACATATGCCTTATGGTTCTATCATGCCAGCAAGAGGTACACGTCAGACATGACAATTTCTTTGTTGGGAAATAACCAGCTGACGCTGATCTATGAAAAAATAGACTATTTTACTCATTATGGAAATTTGCTAGAGTGGCCACGGTGGTGCAGTGGTTAGCATTGTCACCTCACAGCAAGAGGTTCACCAGTTTGATCCTCAGCTGGGGTGCCTTCTGTGCAGAGTCTGCATGTTCTCCCTGTGGTCATGTGGGTTTCCTCTGGGTGCTCCAGTTTCTTCCCACATCCCAAAGACATGCTGTAGGTTGATTGGACACTCTAAATTGGCCCTAGGCATGAGTGCTTCCTCCTGTGGAAGGTTGGGTGCTAGGCTGGCAATTCAACACCATAAAACTCCACTGCTAATCATGAGTGGACAGATGATTCACTGTGGTGACCTCTAACCAAGAAAAGAAGAAGTTGTCATTTGCTAAATGGACAGTGTCATAGTGAACCCAATCTGCCATAACATTGTGGTTATTCATAATGGCCAGAAAGTGAATGTGTTACCCACATGTCATGGATATGAAAAAACAGGTATGTCAGATAGGAAAGGATGTGACCACTGTTAAGAATGATTTGTTTTCTCTTTAAACTGTAGTACATTTTGAAAGTAACAAAAACGTTATATATTATTTCACATATTTATTTCACATAGAGTTTATAGAAAGGCAAATACAATGCAACTTATTCTACTTTTATTTTTTAAACAATTTTTTACATGCTTTAATTTGATACAGTTTTAACACTAATTCACTTTCCATGTTTTCATTTTATTTATTTATTTTACATTTGTTTAGAAATTTGAAAGAACAATAGCAGCACAATGATGTTGTAACATTTATTACAGTTTATCTCACACCATGTAGGGAGGTTTAAGTTTCCAGTATTATGTTTTCCTTCACATATACATATGTCCCAAACATATCTTTGCAGGACATAGTCACATGTAAGGCAAGCCTTCATGGCCTGCATATGTGATATGAATGTTCCAGGTTTCAGACATTGTTTGTCATATCTGAGCATTCGCTTGGTGTTTTCCATGACATGTGTGCATGTTGTTGCCAAACTGACAAATGGTCATGATGCTTACTATTAATTATTTGTATGCTGCATATTTTTCAATGACTGTAGGAAAACTTGTCCATTTACTTATAGTACAGTGAATGTGCCAAATGTTGCCATCATCATGCTACGTCATCTACTTCGCAGGTAACTTTAGTTTCTCTGAGTCAGGTGTCATGTGATATGATTGACCTACGGTGCACAACCACTACTGCCCGGGACAAAATGAACAGCCATCTCTCACATGATTTCTTTGGGTCAGTGTTAACCAGAGAGGTGTCTAGAACAGTAGAAGTTTAGGTTGCAGAGACATTTTTCTTTTCCGAGTTAAGCAATTCCAATGATGAAACCCAGATGGATGGTGCCAATCCCATTCAATGTCATTGATATGAGTAAGTGAGTTAGCATCACTTGTAGTGATGCCTGGTGGCCACCTACAGTGGTTGGCACTGATAATGACTACAAGCTGCCTAAGACAAGTGTTCTAATGTGTAGTCAGAATGTCCAGTCATCATTTGGACAAGCAAATGACTGGTGCCAAGGTCAGTGCCACAGGGGCTTTCCATGATGTGACCTACACTATGCAGGATGGTGCCAAGGGGTGCTGTTATGAGAAGATTCTAAGTATGTAGGAGATGACATGGACCAGCAAGACCCAGAATCACTGGTTTTGATCTTTGGGGCATGCTATCATGGAGCTTATATTTTGCCATATTTATTTATTGTTTATATATTTATTGATTGATTTAAATAGTTAGTTAATAACATTTGTTTACTAGGAAAGTCTGATTGGGCAATAACTAATTTCAGTGGATGTTCATGCAGAAAAAAAACAATATATTATATGAAAGCAAAACAGTAGCATATAGCAAACACAAACATGTTGATATGGATTTTCACTTTTATAGATACAATGTAAAATACATTTATAAATGTTATCATTTTTGCAAGTATAATACAATACAATGCAAAAACAGAGTGACTAAATAAGTAATAAGATTGTCTAGTGAAAGAACAATTATAAGAGATAAAGAGAGAAGCAGAGGTGAAATAAGTAGGGAAAATGAATGAATGAGTTCAAAAGAGATAAACAGAGAGCAGTTAGTTGAGAAAAGAGTTATTAATAGGTTGATAAAGAGTGTCAGAGATGAGAAAAAGAGAGTGAAAATCAGTAAAGAAAGGAAAATATATATATGAGAAGAGAAGGTATGTGTATAAAGTTAATAGAGAATGAGATATCTACAAATTACATATGAGTATTTGAAGGATACATACTGTGGTAGCATAGCACATAGCAAATGAGTGAGATTTTCACTGGTGAAGCAGGAGTTGGTAGTGAGACAGTAGTTCAGAACAAAAAATGAAAAATAAATATAACTGGATGAAGGACAGAGAAATGATGGCTGCAAGAAAGTGTGGTGAGAGACATAAAACTGTGGTTAGAAGGTGAAAGTGGGCTGAAATAGAAATATGAATTATAGTATGGATCTTCTCGTGTGGACCATGAGCAGAGCCAGGAATTAGGAATATTTTTAAAGAAGTTCTGAACAAGTGGATGTTGGGTGAGGACCTGATTGTTATAAGGAATGTTGTAGGGTGAAACTTGGGAGAGTTGTTCCAAGAGCAAGACAAGCTGAAGGAATGTTTATTATTGTGTGTTCCATGTTTGGTTGGGTGTATATAAGATGGTGAGGTACTTCTAACAAATTTACTTCTTTTAGCTGCTGTTCAGTGAATGCCTTGACTAAGCTGGTTTACAGCAAAATGTGCAACCTTGTTACATCATTGCTCAAGTGTAATTTTATAGAGGTTTCAAGGTTTGTAAGGATGAGTGCGCCATATAGAAGTGATGATAGTAGTGCTAGCTGGGGTGACTTTATTTTTAGTTGTTTGAAATTTTTTGTTATGTAGAGCATTCATAACTTTTGCTGTGTTTTTTAATTGTATACAGAATATGTAGGTTTAATTTTAGGCTTAAATTGATGGTCATGACAAGCAATTTAGTATGGGATTCTACTTCAATGTCAGTGTTGTTTAGGGAGGTGATTTTGAAATTATTTTTATCAAGGCTAAGTGAGCTGAGAAAAAAGAAACATGAGTAGTTTAGTTTCTTTAGGGCAGATCAGTAACTGGGCATACTGGAGCCAACATTCAATGGACTTAATGTCTTTTTTTGGGGGGGGTGTTATTTGTTGATGCAGGGTTAGGCTATTAGAAGAGCAAATGAGAGTTGTGTCATCTATGTATTATTAGGGTGAAGCTTTTTGGAATGAAGTATAGCGATTGCTGGTGAATATACTAAACAACAGGGAACTAAAAACAGAGCCTTGGGGTACACCAGTAGTAACAAGCAGGAAAGATGATAGGATGCAGAGCCATTTAGCAGATTTTTATCTGTCAGGCAAGTAGCTTCTAAACCAGGAGAGAGTATGAGAGGCCAAGGGATGATATATTGTATAGGAATTTGCTGTATGATACAGTGTCAAAGGCCTTAGATATGTCTAAAAATAAATATAAAACAAATTTACCATTGTCCCTAGCTTTGCTGATGGTGTCTAGGAAGGATATGAGGGCAGTGGTAGTGCTAAGTGCTGGTCAGAAGCCATGTTCTATGGGTATCAAGAGTTGTTGTGAAGGAGGTATTGAAGAAGTTGCTTGTGAATACTTTTTTTCCTTGTATTTTTGAGAAGGGGGATAAGATGGTGATGAGTCTAACGCTGGATATTTCTATGGAGATCCCCCTTAAATAATGAGGATATATATGACTTTTTTTCAGAGGGAACCAACACAGGAGTCTAATACTGACCTATTTACAATCAGGTGGGAGGTTATCAGTGGATGATGATCATGGTTTGAGACTGTGAAGTGTTTTATATATATATATATATATATATATATATATATATATATATATATATATATATATTTATTTATTTATATTTTTCCTTTATATATATTTTCCTTTATATATTTATATATATTTTCCTTTACTACCTACACTTTTCCCTTGGCTGCTGTGTGCTCCTGCATCTAGAAGTGGGCTAACAACACAATCTACCCCTACCTTGCAATAAGGGACCTACCTGGCTTCTAAGGACCCTCTGATCCACTTCAAGCCTCACCAAATTGGACCATTTTTTGTTTCTGCTGCCCAGTGCTTTCTCCTGTTTGTACAGAAATTACAAACAATCTACCCCTACCTTGCAATAAGGGACCTACCTGGCTTCTAAGGACCCACTGATCCACTTCAAGCCTCACCAAATTGGACCATTTTTTTGTTTCTGCTGCCCAGTGCTTTCTCCTGTTTGTACAGAAATTACAAACAATCTACCTCTACCTTGCAATAAGGGACGTACCTGGCTTCTAAGGACCCCCTGATCCACTTCAAGCCTCACCAAATTGGACCATTTTTTTTGTTTCTACTGCCCAGTGCTTTCTCCTGTTTGTACAGAAATTACAAACAATCTACCCCTACCTTGCAATAAGGGACCTACCTGGCTTCTAAGGACCCTCTGATCCACTTCAAGCCTCACCAAATTGGACCATTTTCTGTTTCTGCTGCCCAGTGCTTTCTCTTGTTTGTACAGAAATTACAAACAATCTACCCCTACCTTGCAATAAAGGACCTACCTGGCTTCTAAGGACCCTCTGATCCACTTCAAGCCTCACCAAATTGGACCATTTTTTGTTTCTGCTGCCCGGTGCTTTCTTCTGCTTGTACAGAAATTACAAATAATCTACCCCTACCTTGCAATAAGGGACCTACCTGGCTTCTAAGGACCCTCTCATCCACTTCAAGCCTCACCAAATTGGGCCATTTTTTGTTTCTGCTGCCCAGTGCTTTCTCCTGTTTGTACAGAAATTACAAAGTATGTTTCTCCATTGACCCTTATTGAAAGCAAACCCACTGTATTTGTCTTGTAATTAAACTTTGTAAACTAACTTAGCCACTGAGTCAGGAAAGCCAGCAGCCAGGCTCTTTTCCCTGGCTAAACACTCCTGATAGAGTCTCCTTGCTGCTAAATTATCCTTCCCTACCTACTTTTCTTTTCCTGGTTACCTGCTGTACTTTTAATTCTGCCCACTAGGTGGCTGTGTATTCTAGCCTTTGTGCCCTCACTCAAATATTGCTAGTTTCAGCTCTTACTACTCTCTATCTGCTCCTAGTCCATACTCTTTTCATCCTCTGCCTGCCTACCTTAGACTTTAATTCTTTTTTGTTTCCCCTTTTCACTATCCTCTTTCCCATACCTTACCTGCTCTACTAGAAGCTTCTTACCTGCTCCACTGCCTCTTCCTGGGTTTCTACTGTTCACTGATTGTCTCTGCTGAATCCTCTACTACTTGCTTTGGCCCGCTTTGTTCGCCCTATGGGCTCAGTCCGCTCCCCTACCCTACCACCAATTCCCACCCACCCCAGTGCAGTTAAACTTAAACATCCTGTGCCACACCCACTTAAATACCCACTTAATTACTCACCCTATCACCTTAGACTGCTACTTATCAACTCCTCCCTTAGATAACTCTCTCCTTAATCATCTCCACCCTATTCCAAGGAATCTTAGCTCATACATTAACTTTATCTAACATTTTATATTACCTCACACCCCTACTATCTCAAATGACCTTCCTACATAAATCTAACCTCAAAAACTATCTTCTTATTAAGTCTTCATTAATATTCCTAGCTTTACCCTATATCCTAACCTTCTACGAACACTTCTCTCTACTTAATAATGAACCTCCCCACCAACAAACTCTACCAATCACACATCATAGCTCCCTCTCCCATAGCAATATAACCTCTACTTCAGTTTACCTACTCCCAAAGTTTCATAGATCTTCCCATGTTACTTACTTCTCCTGCAAGATAAACTTACCCAAATACTTTAAAAGCATAAAGACTTTACTTAAACATCCCTTTAATCTTCTATTACATGGAGATATTCATCCTAATCCTGGTCCAAATCCACAAACTTGTATTATCCCACAAAAACAAACTCCTAATGGTGTTTCTACCTCCATACAATTAGGTAACTCTCTCAGAATAGCTCAACTCAATATCCGTAGCATTAACAACAAACTTAGCCATCTGCATGCTCTTTTACAAGTGCATGCATTTGAAATTCTTTACCTTACAGAAAATTGGTTGAAACCCTTTACTCATGACCTAGAAATAACCCCACCTGGATATAACATCCTTAGATGTGACCGCACTTCCAAAAAGGGTAGTGGTGTAGCCATCTTGTATAAATCTGAACTTCAAGTTTCATCCTATAATGTGATACTACCCTCTAATACCAATGCAGAAACCCTTACCATCAAACTCCAACTTAACAAATCTAAATCTATTTATATAATTTGTACCTACATTCCTCCTGGAAATAATATTAACACTTTTGAAAAGATTCTTAGTAGCCTTTCAACCCTACTATCTCAAGAAACAATTGTTCTAGGTGATTTTACATTGACTGGACTACCTGTAGCTCCCCCAATCCAAACACCCACATTATGGTTTCACCCAAATAATAAACACCCCCACAAGAATCCACAAACATAGTAATAAAGAAGCCACCCTCGACTGGATTATTGTAAATAGTCATCCTGAAACCTATATACCAGGAACGCTTCCAGATGACATTAGCGACCATGTTCTAGCCTATATAACAAAGCAAAAGACTCATAGTCCTACTAATAACACTTTTATAACCTTCCATTCAAAAAATACTTTCATGCAGAATGCTTTCAAAATGAACTAAAGGCCTGTAACTGGTCACCTCTGAAGCAACTCAAACTGGATGAAGCAGTTTCCTACTTTAATACTAAATTCCTACAAATCCTAGATCTCCATGCTCCCCTTCGCTCCTCCCGACCTAGGACCAAAACAGCTCCATGGCTCACACAACAAACCAAGGAAAAAATGTTCCTACGAAACAAAATATGGGCTAAATGGAGAGCCTCTAAGAGCTCTGCAGACCACCTATTGTTTAAACAGCTAAGAAATGCAACCAAAAAGGACATTATCTTAGACAAAAAAACTATTATTTCAACTTTCAACAATCTCATGCTAATAACCCTCAAAAGCTCTGGTCAGGCATTAACAAACTTTTCCAACCAGGTCATTCCAAAACTCCTGCCCCATCTTCAATTCCTCATAATAATCCCTTGCAAATAGCTGATGCCTTCAACAATTACTTCACTGAAACTATTCAAGCCCTTGCAAAGACAATGCCTCCCATCTCCCCCAGCCCCTTACAAAACATCAGCAGTCCAGTGCCCTCCTTCCATATACAACCTGTACCAACATCTTATATCTGCAAACTCCTTCAAAAACTCAAACAATGTACCGCTTCTGCTGACCACCTGCCAGCAGAATACCTTCAAATAGCTTCCAAAGTCATAGCATATCCCATATCCATCCTTATAAACCAAACAATCATAGAAGGTAACATCCCATCCATATGGAAAGTCTCCCACATTATCCCCTTACATAAAGGAGGCAAATCCACTGATATCTCCAATTTCTGACCAATTGCTTTACTCTCCCCACTAGCCAAAATAATGCAAAAATGTATTCACCATCAACTACTTCAACACCTGCTCCACAATAACTTACTAGCCAACTGCCAACACGGCTTTAGGCCCTTTCATAGTACAACTACCACCCTGCTAACTTTTACTGACTGCATAAACAGGAATCGAAATAACAACTCTCTATCTTCCACATTATTCATTGACTTATCAAAAGCCTTTGATATGGTTAACCACAACTTACTGATCAGTGCACTAAAAGCACAATCTCTTGACCCACAAGCAATACTTTGGTTTACATCCTATCTAGAAAATAGACAACAAGCAGTGCTCTGGGACAACAATCTCTCCACAACCCTCCCCATAAACACTGGAGTCCCTCAAGGCTCTATCCTAGGCCGTCTTCCATTTTCCATTTTTATTAATGATCTCAATACTATTTTTCTTCAAGCTACCTGCATACAATATGCCAATGACTCTACTTTAATCTGTACTTCTAAATCATCAATCTCTCTTCAGACGCTTACTCAAACAGTATTTAACACTGCTGAAAACTGGTTTAACACCCATTGCCTCCTCCTAAACCCCCAAAAAAACTAAATTGTTGCTTTTTGCTCCCAACCAAAAGTCTCCAGTGATCCACTTCACAATTACCTCTAACAATGGAACTACTATTTCCCTTGACACTACCACACGTCTCCTGGGCATCACTATAGATAATAACCTCAGCTATGATGATCATATCAACAATACTATACAAACTGTCAATAAAAAACTAGGCTCCCTGTATAGAATCAAACCCTACCTCACACCTCTAGCCAGAACCACCATGGCCCAGACTCACCTCACTTCTACCCTGTTCTATTCTTCTGCTATATACACCAATCTATCTAAACACAATCTAAGCAAGCTTGAAACTAGTTACAACAATATAGCAAGATTTGCCACTGGTACCCCTTTTAGAACCCACCACTGTCACAACCTTAAACAACTCAGATGGTCAGAACTACATAACCATCTGCTGTATAATCAACTGGTGATCATACAAAAAAATTCTTTATCACCCAAATCATACCCCAATCCTCTCCAGCCTGATCTCCCCATATAAAAATCTTTCAAGACTTCGTTCAGCAAATACGTTACTAATTTCCAATATCAAATCTAATAATAAAGCTGGGGACTCACTTTTTACTACCGTTGTAGGCAAAATCTGGAACAAGCTTCCTAGGAGACTCACATCTCTCTCATCTACTTCTCTCTTCAAGAAACACCTCAAAGAACATCTAAAAACTCATTGGCTTTGTCCCTGTTCTAAACCTGACTGAACCATACTTTCCCCTTATTTTTTTTCTTCTTGCTATACTCCTTTCTTCTTGACCATGTCCCCTCTGCAGCATTAATATAGAGAACCTATCTTTTTTCTAGCCCTTGTGTATTTCTTTTACTACCTTTTTCACTTTTTTCCTTCTTTGACTTCAAATGACATCATTAGAACTTTAAGTGTACCTTTACATTGTAACTTAAACCTATGCAAATACTCTATACTATCATTCTTCTTCTTAGACACAATTTTTATTTTGTATTACAAACACTATTATTTCTTTTATGGAGTTGAACTTAGTTCATTTAAGTGTTGTATCTTGTAATTTTACTATGTTGGAGCCTATCTCCCTGTGAACTTAGTCATGTTTTAAACATTGTATTTTGTAATTTTTACTATGTTTGGAGCTTAACTCCCTGGGCCTCTACTGAAAATGGACATGTATCCAGCTAGACTAGCCCAGTCAACAAATGTAAAATAAATAAATATACATATATATATATATATATATATATATATATATATATATATATATATATATATGTAAGGCCAGATTTTAAGATGAAAGGTGATGTTGTAGTGGAAAAGGTTTGGGGTGTTGTATTATAGATGTTAGGTTGTTTTTGGTAAGGGCAGCTATGCTGTCTATGAAATAGATATTAAACTGGTTGGCAATTTCAGATGGTGAGAGGTAGATAAAGGTTAAGGATTTTGTTTTGTCCATGGATGGGTTAAGTCTTAATGCAGAAACAGCATTTTTGGGGGATTATTTCTATGGCACTTCTGCAGATTATTGCAATGTTCTTTTTTGTCACTCTTTACTTATTTTTGAAAGGTTCTAAAGTTCTTGAAACTCCTGAAGAAGCTTTGGTGTTTTGTTCATTTGCTATTTTATTCCAACTCTTCTAGCTCTTGTGTATTAATTTTTAGTATTGTTAATTATCCAGACAGAATGTTTGCTATTAATTCTTTTTCCTCTAAAGAGTGTTATGTTATTTAGAATATTTAAGAATATTGTATTGAAAGTTGGAATTGAGGATATTTTTAGATTAGTCTAGCTGAATGATTCATTTGCTGATCTGAAGGTACTTATGAGTTTAAGTGGCAAGATGATCAATAAAGGCATCTGCAAAGGTTCCTGAGGTGATGTATTTGTGAAGGTTGGAGATCATTACCCAGAACAGGGTGAAGCCCTTGTCAAAAATTATATTATAGCTTGTGAGTGATTAGCTGTGCAAGGACATATAAGTTAACACTGGAATTGGGAAGGTTAGAGTTAATAAAAGATGAACAGGTCCACCACAGGATGTAAGTCACAATAAGGCTAAGACCACGAGTAACCGTAGGAAGCAATTTAATCCACAATTTCACACTACAACGACTGAGCGCTTTCACCAGAAACCTGGTATCATCAGAGTCATAACAGACTAGTCTGTTATGACTCTGATGATACCAGGTTTCTGGTGAAAGCGCTCAGTCGTTGTAGTGTGAAATTGTGGATTAAATTGCTTCCTACGGTTACTCGTGGTCTTAGCCTTATTGTGACTTACATCCTGTGGTGGACCTGTTCATCTTTTATTTGTTGTGGATTCCTGGTTTGGGGTCCTTCATACCTTTCATTACAGGTTAGAGTTAATGTTTTGCCAGTCAATATTTACATCTCCCCATACATTTTTTTTCTTTAGGAGTGACACTGAATTTCCACTGTAGGATTTCTTCCAAAGTGTTTATATTGTTTCCAGGGGATGTTATAGAGAACAATAATACAAGGTTGTTTTTACTGTTTAATTTGAGGTGTGAGAGGACTAGTTTGGCATTGTGGGATTTTGAAATACTGTTGTTGAAAGGATTTTGTTTGCATAAGTTGTAGTATAGGATGGCTTTACCTCCAACTTTTTTTGAGTTTGGTCTGTTCTTATGATTGCTTCAGTATTTGCCAGAATATCTGGAGTGTATTGGGTTATCCATGCCTAATGTTCTCTGATTTTCTTACATATAATGTTGATGTTTAATGAGAATATGTTTAGTTTGTGCTTTTGTTTTTGTTTTTGGGTAAGGAAATTGGGTGTTGCAGTAACAGGGTTAGAGGTGATTAGATACTTGTATTATGGTGACTGATGGGACTTGGATTTGGGTGGATGTCTCCACAATGAGATATTTGGAGAGAGTACTGGGAAGACAGGGATGTTCTTTTGGGGCAATTTTTGTTTTTGCTTTTAAACTTGGCTTGGTCTGATGACATTCAAAAATTTTATATTTATAGTAGAGAGAAGGAGAATCTTTGTTCAGGTATGGTGCAATTACATTTTCAAAATGGCATTCTTATTTATTTATATGGCTGTTGTTTTTAGAGCTGATTCTAGGTGTGCCTGTTGTAGGACAACATGTAAGATGATATGGTAGGAAGAGAAATATAGTTAGAGCTATGTAGAGCAGCAAAGACAAAAGGGATAGTATTCACTCTTTTTTTTACATATCTGTTCTAAGTGGGATTAGAACTAGAGATGAAATGAGTGAAGGAGCTGTGTAGGGGTGATGGAGCAGAAGATATAATTGGAGAAACCTCACTGGTTAGTATGAACACAAAGGAACCAGTTTGTTTCCCTTGACTTGAACTTGCTCCATTCATCCTTGTTCTGCTTGGACTAGTGAGTGTAAGTGTGTTTGTGTGGAAGGAGAAGTATTGACAGACAATCAAAAGATAAAGAGGGATTTGTTATGCAGAAAAGTGTGTAATATTAGTACAGGTATTGGTGGGGTTATGTGTTTATGAAGAGGGAGGAAGAAAATAAAGTGTGTATGGGGAGGGAAGTGATTAGTAAAGTGGCTAAGTAAGGGAGGACAATTGATTTGAAGATTGTATAGGGAGGGAACAGATGAATGCTTGTGTTTTAAGTGGAAGGTTATATGACGGGTTGGATGTTTGGGAGGGTGGTGGTTTTTGTTTGAATACAAGAAGAAAAGGGCATTGTATGGGTATTGGGGATATAGTTGGGGAGCAAAAAAAGCCCAAGCAGAACAAGGATGAATGGAGCTGGTTCAGACCATACGAAACAAACTGGCTCCTTTGTGTCAATACTAACCAGTGAGGTTTCTAGTACAGAGGGAGATGTCTGATGGTGTGCAGATATAAACTCAGAAGTGTATTGGAGGCATAACCAGAATGCATACAGCAAACACTATGGGGTTAAGGACTCTACAAAGGTAGCAGCAATAAAGAGAAAGGTAAAAACAATCAAAAATAAAGTGAACCAGAAGGAAATTAAATGGAATATCGGCAGAGTTGATCAGGAACAACAGAGCTGGGGAAGGAAAAGGTAAAAGGAGTACAAATAACAAATCAATTGTGTCTCCAGTGAAAAACAATAGGTAGAATTCAAAGTTCAGAAGGTAAAAGACAGGCAAAGATGGAGTAAGAGTCAATCTGAAATACAGTAGAAAAAGAGAAAAGAAGAAACAAATAAGACATACCATTACTGTGTAAATTGCAAAAGAGAGAAAAGTAAGATATACAGACAGTTAATGAGGAAGAAGAGAAAGGAATGTATAGAAGTTAAGACAGAAAAGAGCAAAGAAAAAATGTTTCTACTTAGCAGGGAATTCACAATAGTAAAGCTAAACAATAGGATTGATGCATACACTGACACTCAGATATATTTTTCTTCTCCCTGAGTCTGCAGAGTGTATCGACCTGCAAAATGTTTATTGAGGGAAGTGGACTACATGTGTTGTGTTGTTCTATACTGCATCAGTAGGATATTAGAGCATGGGGGAGTGTCTTCAGATGTTTAAAATTACGGACACCAGACTGACAATTCTTGTCTCCAAGACTGCAGACTCTATGGCCCTGAAAAATGTGTACTAAGAGAAGAGGTCTATAAAAGTGTTGTTCAGCACTGCAGCAGTAGGATACCAAAGCTGGAGGAGGGCACCAGATATGTTTAAAATCCTTACTGCCCTGGCTGGAAGAAGAAAAGGAGAATGCAGAAGAGAAGGCATCGGCATATATCTTCATCACTGTGGACTTCGTGGGCAAAAGTCATCAACAACACCAATTCTATCTATTAGAGATTATATATGCTGTGTTGTGCATTATGTAATTCCTGTCAGAACAAGAGTTTTCCATCCCCAAAGGACCATGTTAAGTTTGCAGATATCAACTACTGTGTGTCACCATGGAGCAACCCACTGCATTTATGTGTATCAGAGATACAGCAACAATAGCAGGTATGAACCTGAGATGAAGAAAGGTCACGTGGTTATTCTTTAATGGATGTTTCTCCCTTGCAGCAAATAATGAATGCAAATCTAAGAATGATCCTTATATGCTGTCTCTGTGGGATACAGCAGGCTCCTAACATATGCCTACTACTGTGTCCTTTGTGTATATTGTTCCATGTATAGATGAGGATAAGTTTCCTTATGATGCTTAATGTTTGGTGCTGAAAGTGCTGACAGCCATTTTTTGCTATGCCATTGTAACACTGTGGCTGCATGCATCACATATTTTGGGTGTATGATGCACAGTTGGCTAGATATGCCACATAGTGTTCTTTCAGATACTGTTGTGTTTCTATTACCTTAGCATAATGAACTCATCTGTCTCCCATTAACATTTGCTGTACCTCCCCCAGGATCTGCTTCACTGTCATCCACATTCTCCTGTTGGTCACCTTCTTCAAGTACCTAGAGTAATAATAGAAGAAGTTAAGCCACATAGAAGTGGAAGGTCACCAGGACCAAATGCTATAAAGTTATACAGAATGGCATATATGATGATCATTCAAGATGTTTTCTTTCATATACATGTAATATAGATCACTCTTAGATGTGTCAAGCCACTGGAAGTGGGATTTAAGTAGCCAAAGACCCACTTGATGGCACCCTTTCTCTACCAATGCATCTAACTCGGTCTTTTCTCAAATGCATTGTGTAGCTTGTGAATGGGATGATGACCCTTGGTAAGACTGCACTGCCACTGCCATATGGAATGGAAATTTATTTGCAATATGTCTTTCTTCTGTCCATGTTATGGCAGTATGCATACCAATATTATGCATTTTTCTTGTTATGCACATCTCATCTTAGCCATTTTGTGACTATATCTGATCATTCTATTTCCATTTGGTCCAATATGCATATTTACCAAATGTGTATGTCATGCACATACCTGGGTATGCCAGGTATTGTTATTATTAAATTGGAAATATGCACAACCTAGTAGTTAATACAGCATTATCCTCTTCATCTTCATTTTCATGTCTGCTGTATAATTGGATGGGTCCTCCATAGTACATGGATGCAGATGATAGTAGCCAGAACTCTGAGGAGATGGACTATGCCATAATCTTCCATAGTTAACTGACACACTGCAGCTGTTTCGAGATACCTGATATGGGTCATTTTATGATTGCATTGAATGAAGACTAGCTTATGAAGTATGTAGGAGATCTAAAACAGACTTGCAAATATTCTCCAGTTGATATTGGAATGTATTATATATCAATATGTCCAATGGTTTCCCACAGGCTTTGAGCTGCCCCATGTGGTAAATTAAATTGTTCCATAAATCTGACCAGATTTTTGTCAATTTGGTAAGGATCTATCACCCTGAAATCACAACTGCTGGTTAAGCAGCAACCAAATGTGAATCTACAGTCTTTACCACCCATTACTGTATGGCTTTTGCTCTGTCTGTCTTTCAGAAGCTAAGAAATTCCCCTGAAAATTAGATAATTTCAAATGACAGCATATCACCTCTTTCTTGCACTTTCTAACAGTTTGCATGTAGGTTTTTATTAGAATAGCATTAAGGGATTTGTTTCAGAATTATATGTAGTGAACAGCGGGCTGCTTTTGTGTGCCATCTCATCATCTGCATTTTATATTTGCTGCTCTTCCAGACTTTTTGCAGTGAACGTAATTGAGTCATAGATGGTTGGTGCCATTTTGTGAATATAAAGCTGCAGTGATCTATTCTGGCATTGATATCTAACATTACTTGTCAACAACATTCAAGGCATCATCCATTGATACGTTTCATGTTTTTGACAAATAACTTATATTTTACATAATTCCGCCACAATATAGGTTTACCACTTTGTTCTTCTTCCTAATATGCCTTCTGTTGTAGCCAATCCTTTATCACACTGTTTTGCTTCACTTTCTACTCCCCATACAAGCCTTCAACATCATGATCCATGTGTACCCTTTTCCTTGTGAATTTGTAATGTGTCTCTTTCTTTTTGAACTAGAGCTCTGTTGCACAATTTCATTTATGGATGTCCAAGGTAAAAAAATTGGTATTCAACACATTCAGTAGTTTGTGCAGTTCTTCAAGCCATAGATGAGGAAGGATATCATGCTGATACGAGGTCAAAAGAACTACCAGAAGTATGCCTGGGATGCAGAAGAAAGGGTATGACCACAGAATGTACTTCTCACTATAGACCCGAAAACAGTAAAGGAGAATGAAATGGGTATAGAATACATATTCACCTTAACAAACATTCTAAAAAGTGTTCTTGAACAGATGTGTGTGTGTGTGGGGGGGGGGGGTGTCAAGCCACAGTTTAGGCTTCAACCTTTCACTCCCATTCTGTAATATTTTAACTCCATAGGTGTACAACTGTGTGACAAGAGCAAGGTCATCCTGTTCTTAAATTGCCAGGTGGTGTTCAGTGCCTAGAACATTCTATATAACATTAAATATAACGTGTCCATGCACCACCCTGGCAGGTCCCATTGTTCACATATATGGCACGTCTGACATACAACACCACTCAGTGTTGTACAGATCCTGAATGAGATTTCAAATAGTGCAAACAACTATTATTTAAAAACAGAATATATGATTTTTTTTCCTTGTGAAGGACTTTTTTGCTTCTTGATCCTTATCTCTGGTTGATGGAGGGATATCGGTGTGAAGATTGCACAGAGCACTAACTGATCTAGCTACAGCTCCATCCATCATAAATGCAGTGCAGTGTGCCACACAGACATTACTATTCTGACATATCTCCTACTGACACTCAGTGATCATTGCATCCCAGCTCATATATAGAAGCTATTCTTCAGTAGAAGGGTACGAGCGTCTTCTCTGGACAAAAACAGCATGAACTCCTCAGTTATTTGTGCTCTGTCATATGCTGAATGTATTCTTGACAAGTTCATGTGCCTTGTCCTTTGCAAGGATTACTGTATCAGGTATCCTATGTCTCAGCTGGTTCTGAGACATTTTATGGTTGCCCATAGCATTCATGTCCTGTACCATTCCCTACTACATTTGATCCCCAAATATCTCTTCAGGAGCACATCCTGGGAACTATCGCCCTATTAGCCTGATGACCCTGGTCTGCAAGGCCATGGAACGTATCATCATGGAACTCATAAACAAAAACATTGGTAACCTCCAAACTCTGGATCCCACCCAGTTTGGGTTTGTGAAAGGCAGATCATGCCTCCTGAACCTGATCGACTTTTTTGAGGCAGTCACCAAAGCCGTAGATGAGGGTAAAGTCATTCACACAGCCTATATTGACCTCGCCAAGGTGTTTGACACCATCCCCCATTCTGGAATTATAGCTAAAGTGACTAAACTATGTATAAATCCCTACGTCACAAGATGGGTTGCCAACTGGCTCACTGACAGAACCCAAACTGTAATTGCACACTCCAAATCTGACCTCAAGCCAATGACAAGTGAAGTACCACAGGGTTCAGTCCTGGGACGTCTCCTGTTTGGTATCTACTTCTCTGTAGTACAAGATAACACAGAAGGCCTCTGGCTAATGAAGTTCGCAGATGACTGCAAACTTGGAGCCATAGTCGAGTCCCCAAATGATGTGGAAATCCTACAGAAAGGCCTAGCTGAGACAGATGCCTGGTGTCAGAGCCATGGCCTCAAGCTCAATGCCAAAAAGTGCATTATCATCCCCTTTGGTAAAAACTCTGTACCCATGAACTACTACATAGACAACAGTCTACTTAACACCGAATGTATGATAAGAGACCTTGGGACCCAGGTGGACATTAGTCTGTCCATTGATAGTCACATTGCCACAGTAGTCAGGAAGCCCTTCTACATGGCACACCTCATCATAAAAGGGTTCTCATCCAGGAAAAAAGAGGTCATTGTTCCCCTCTACTCGACACTCATTAGACCCATTATAAAGTACAACACCCCTTTTGGAATGTACCTCGCAAGACATCTGCAGCAGTTGGAAAGGCCACAGAAGTACCTCACAAAGAGGATTACTGGCCTCAAACAGATACCTTACACTGACCATCTCAAAAAACTCCAGCTTTACTCCATAGCATATCGCCTACTCCAAGGTGCTCTTTGCCTAACATATAAAGCTATGTCAAACCCAGAGCTGTTGGACATGCTACACATAAAGAAATCCCAATCCCTCTGAACTACACTCTCTAGGGATCTAAACCTTGTCACCACAATAAACAGGACATGCTGGAGGGATAGATTCCTGTCCCAGAGACTTCACATACTCTGGAACAGGCTACCCATCTATGTCAAGTAAAGTTCTTCATTAGCACACTTCAAAAAAAATCTTGATGAGTGGATGAGAAATAGGAAATACACCCCGGGGATCACTTCTGTGTCTCAGCTCGACAGTGGCATAGGAAAATAACTTTCTTGGGTGGCGTAAGCCAGGGAACCTTGTTGGCTAGGCTTACGTAGGCCCTCGGGTCGATAGCCTAGTACCTACCTATGAACCTATGAACACCTTTTCCAAGGTACACATACTGCATTTAAGGGAGGCCTGTAGTAAAAATGTATTCTCCAGGTCGTTAAACTTTTCCAGCCATTGCTTCTCTTGGGGGCCGATTCAGGCACTCAGATATCATCCACCTGTGGTTACTGGTCCTTTCCCCATTTCTACAGCAAATTAGCTGGCCTCTGTACTGCTGAGAACCCTCTACCCTTCAAATGGGGATTGTCAATCTGGGACAACTGTCACCTTTGGCATGTATCAACGTTTTGAGGTCAACTTTCTTCCTGTTGACATTGTGGTGACTCAACCTAGTAAGGTTTTACCATATCTATCTATCTATCTATCTATAGCTATCCATTTCTATATATATCTATATCTCTTTCTCTCTCTCTCTTTCTCTCTCTCTCTCTCTATATATATATATATATATATATATATATATATATATATATATATATATATATATATATATATATGCACATATACTCATATTCACACACTTACAGTGCGTTTGTTATCTTATATTAAGAGAATTTTTTTCACATATACAGAATGAGACTTTTAATGTGTTAGATAAAAATAAATGACTAAAATGATTGGTGTATTTGAATAGGAAAGCTAATAAATCAGAGTTTCACACTATCATCATCAACCCCATTAATTTGTGCATGGGGCACGGATATTACATCAATTGTTTATCTTATTTCTGTTCAGAGCCACTCTCCTACCTTCTTAATACCGCACCTCTTAACTACAGTATTAACATTTCCATTCCTACTGGGTTCCTCCAATCCCTTCCATCTCTTTGAATTTCTAATCACTATTCACAAAATCTATTATCTATTTGACAAACTCACTAATACACCTCTTCAAATGCTCAATATTCAACATCTACTAAATACATAATTCTTGTTTATAGTGTAATGGCTGCCTTTATTTCATGTGAAATCTAATTAGCAAATTGTTTGTGAAATTTATTATGTAAATTATTTAATCTCTGTTTAAAAATATTCAGAGTTTATTTGAGTTTTCTCTCCTGGCTTTCAATGAAAATAGTTTTTTGGCTAAATCTAGTTGGAGAAACATGGTAAAAAAAGCAAAATAAAATGAAAACAAAATAGAATTTTTCAAAAGTCATACCCTGTTTTCTCTTGTCTTCTGTCATGCAGTTTCACACAAGTCATTTCCAAAAATCAAATATGCGACGGGGAATGAGGCTGGTATAGCAAAAATTACAGTCTCTTCTGGCCATAGCAGAATTAGTCAATGAAATCAGCCTAAAAATCAAATGGAAAAGATCTTTTACCACCTCTTTGTGCTGTAAACATGCTCTCCTCATGTACAGTTGGCTTTCAGATTCTGAAATATGTGGGTTTTATTTTATTTACATCAGTGTATTTGTATTTATAAAGTTCAAAAAACTTATTTTTCTATGTACTGCATGCACAGCAGCTGTCCGATTGCTTCCAGATTTTGTCATTTCTGACAGCACCTTCCGATGATGTTAAAAGAGGAAAACAGTGTCCAGTTCAATACTTTGAGACACTGAATTAAATAGCGTTTCAGTATATTAGGAACAGATACTGAGGCTGTACTACAATATATGCTGCTGAAAGGCATTACTTGTTATGAGCATTGCCCAAACTTAATCCCAGAATTAACACAGCAGCTGACTCTGGCTGATATTCCCTGGCACTGTTGGCAGGAAGCCATGTCTGGCATAAAGGTGGAGCTGTATGGCTATATACCCTGTAGAGGCTCTATCTATCTATCTAGGGTGGCATATTCATAATACCAGCATTCTTCCCATCCATGTTGAGGGATGAGCTTGTAGACCCATTAGTCAAGAAGGGAATTAAATCTATTTTTCAAAACAGAACACTGTAAGCCATCTTGACTGGAGTTTGGGGAATGGGTCACACTTCACCCAGCCACGTGTGTATATGGTCCCAGTACAACTGTACTTATATACAGAGGTTGGTACTGCAGGTAGTCTGGCACTCTACCAGGAACTGCCTGCAGTACCTAATCCCAGATAAAGGTGGAGCTTCAGCCTTGTCAAGAAGCCCATTAACATCAATGGACATTTTTCATTTCAGCACGAATCCAGTCATTGCATAAACCACACAAACTTTACTGTATCGTTGCAGTGATTTACATACCCCTATTTTTCTTCCTGAGTGATCATCCCATGGTAGACAGCTATTTATTACATTGCCATATCTGCACAATTTCACAGTATGCCAAGCGATATGCACTGTACTAGCAATCGTATCCTGTTAATTTCTCTTTGTTACTGTTTCACTGAACATAAATACATTTAGTCAGTTATTGATTACTTGCCTATTTGACTGAGATGCTAATTTACTGTGCTGTAGCCTGTGTCACTTTGTGTTTTGAAATTTGCTGCAAACTATAAAATATGTGCTTCTTGCATCTTCAAAATGCAGGGCCACATGAGAACAAAATCATAAAGTATCTGGCAGCCACTCTGCATACATGAAATACAAACACAAGTTTATTAAACTTAATAAATATAGTTCCAGTGGAGAGGAAAAAAACAAAGTAGAATCAGACAGCACACTATATGGCAAAGGCATAAGTAATGTAAAAGGAAATAGAAGAAAGATAACTATAAACATTCTTGTCTCAAACAGCATTAAAAGATGCAATGACCTTGACAGCATTAACAAACTCATCCAGCTCACAGCATAGCAGCATGTGGTGCATAGGTTTTAACAGGATTATTCCAAACTGAGAATTGAAAAGGAGTGAAAAAGCCAAAAACTACACAGACGATTTAAAAAGTTAGACATTAAGCAGGAGGAACTAAAATCAGAAGACCTTACTGGAATAGAATGAGAAGATGTCCACAAAATTTCTTCAAGGGTGCGTAGCTACCCTCCGAAGAAGTTGTAAACATCCTAATAGGACTAAAGGCATAAGGAAATCCAACAATATAAGCAGAGTTGGGATGCCCCAGTAGCATTAATATTGTCACTGAGCCCCTTTGTGAAACATGTAATATTTATTATATGCCATCATACTCTATACTTCTTCATAAAGGACTAATGTAACATTCCAGGCTACTTGAAGAAAAGCAGATATATAATATATAAATGTAGTTCTACTCAAATGCCAAATTAATCTTACACACACACACACACACACACACACACACACACACACACACACACACACACACACACACACACACAAATATATATATATATATCACAAAACGACAACCGAAAAAAGAACTGCAGAAAACAGTTTTAGCACTTTTGCCCTGTAATAGCAGACATTTTCATATCTTTATATATATATATATATATATATATATATATATATATATATATATATATGTATATAGACACATATACATAGAGAGAGAACGAGAGAGACAGAGACAGAGTGAGAGATGCCCTTATGTAGTACCAAGAACATATACATTTAAACATGTTCTTTTGTGATAACTTTATTAATTTCCTTAAGTTTTGGCCCTGTGTTAAGCAACAAGAGGTAACCTGTGTCTGGCATGCAAGGCAACCTCTGACCCATTACTGATGGATTTACTGCACATCAGCAAGTTAAATGGCATCAGAAATGCTTGGTCTAGGTACACGTTTATCTCACAGAGGATATTGCTGCTATGGAACAGACTCCCTATCCACATAAAGCAAAGTTCATCCCAATCCATAAACAAATGTAACTTAGATCTATGGATAGGAAACAGAACATTTACCTCAGGGCTGCCTCCTGTGCTACCAATGGATAGAGGCATCTCTTAAATGCTTTATCCTATGGGTGAGTCCTCTCCAATTATCTATGGTATTATCCCAGTTAATCTCATTAGGAATAATACATAATTATTGACCACAGGATGGGTAAGGCCAATCCAAACCAATTGGGATATGTTATTTCAAGTACAAAAATAGAAATTGGCTAGACTTAATATGTCCCTCAAGGGCAGCTGGCCTAGTACTTACCTTTCAACCTATAAGCCTTTGAACAAATTCCTAACAGGATCCTACAATGAGTGGGAGAAATTATTTTTCACAAACATATTTGTTCTTCTTGACTGCTACAAAATTTCAAATAAAAAATAATAGTGAAGTACGTATGCCAAAAGCAACAATGATTTCACAAAACATAAAAACTTTTTTTTTTTTTTGGGGGGGGGGGTAGTTTTGCCCATACATGCCAATGCTGTGGAGTTGAAATCATGCTCATCAGTTATTGATATAATTATCTTTGAGGTTGCAGCAACTTAGGGTAAAAGGCCCAGCCCCACTTACACACACAGACTTATACACACGCACGCCCCCCCCACACACACACACACAACTGTCTTTAGCAAGGTTAAGAAGTCTGTCAGTCTCTTAAAACTTTCAGTAAACCAAATTCAGTAAATCCCACTGTTTCCAGTGACATATTTGTTTCAGAGTTTGCAATGAAAGCAACCTGAATTGTGAAATAAGGATGTTTCTCCTTTAATGTGGCTTCCCATGGTGACTGAGTAAGATATCATAGGAGGTTACTAGGCTAATGGCCCTAGGACTTTTTAAGCCTAGACTTTATGTCACAATTTTCTGAGTTACCAATCCCCATGGACAAGAATGACTTTGGTGTATGATTATGCCTTAGGACATCTACAAGTTGCCCCGGTCCACAAGGGCCAGAGTTCACAAGCCAGGGATACATTTGTGATTTCCTTTCATTGGTCCAAATTATGCTTGAATATGCATAGGGAAGGCACCTGCTTCAAATGAATGGGGAATCTGTTCCAGAGAAGAGGTAATCTCTGACTTACATACTTGTCCCTCCAGTATGTTTTATTTATGTCACAGATAAGGTTTAGATCCTTAGATCAGGTAATTCTAGTGCTGTTTGTTTAGTGAATGTATAGCAGATCCATCAAGGCTGGATTGGAGAATGCCTTGTAGGTTAGACATAGATCACCCATAAGTAGTCTGTAGGAGATTGAGTACAGGGACAGGGTTTGAGGCAGTCTACATAGGACATGCTATTTACACCCTGTATTCTTTTAGTGAGAACCTTTGTGGCTGCTCCAGCTGTTGCAAATGCCTGATCAGATACATGCTGAAGGGTACACTGTACTCAATTCTGGGTCTAATTAGGACTGGGTATAGTGGACTATGATTTCCGTAGATCTGGAAGCCATGCTCTTATTATAATTTGTGTCATGTAGAAGAATTTTCTCACCACCATGGACATATGGTAATCAAAGTTCAGATGACTGTCAACCTGAGTTCCCAAATCCTTTAACATTGAGTCTACTCTTAGGGGAGCATTATCAATGGTGTAATTTGCACGGGTGGTTGTCTTCCCAAATTATGCATTTTTTTCATTGAATTTAGGTCATGGCTCTGGCACCAATTATTTGTCTGTGTTAGACCCTCCTGAAGGATCTCTACATCTTTTGGGGATTCAATTATTCCAGCCAGCTTGCAGTCATCAGCATATCTGGCCAGTCAGAGGCTCTCTACACATGCTTTGACTGCAGAGAAGTATATTCTAAACATGAGAGATCCCAGTACTTAGCCCTTTTGGACACCACTAATAACAGATAATGACTTCAAGTTGGGAACCTATTACAAAACAATTGCAATCAATATGAACTCCAGAACTCCAGTGGTCAGCTCATAGTAATCAGTGTGCATTTTGTCTTGGTACTAAAGGCAGAAGGCACATACAGATAATACATCTAGAATGCAACAAAGCGTGTTGTTGTTAGCATACACACACACACACACACACACACACACACACACACACACACACACACACACACACACACGCACACACACACACACACACACACACACACACACACACACACACACACACACACACACGCACGCACACACGGATGCATCCATGCACGCATGCACATATCTATATATGCTTTTATTTACCTAAAGATGTTAATAGTTTTCACTGGGTATTTTGGCTTGTAGACTAGTTCATCATTAGTTTTTTACTTAGCTTGTAGAGAGCAAGCTACACAAACTAAACAAAACAACTCACAGAAAGGTCAAAGCCTATTAAGCCTTCCATAACGCATGTAGCAAAAATAGTTTGCTAAAATACAAAACACCACTGGTAGTACTATGAATAAGTCACTCGTGGTAAAATGAAAGTTGTAGTTCACGCATCATAAAAGTAATATAGTGAATATGTGATGAGTAAGTACCTGTAGAAAACATCAATGTCTACTTATGTCAGCTAAAAGGGAACGATATAAGTCAGTTACTGAAGTAAGAAAATGTGCCATGTTATATGTAACACAGGGGTATGATGAAGGACAATGCATGATTTGGCAAAACAGGATTAATTAAATATGTTTCAGCAAACTGGTGAATCACAGACCCCTTCTTCTGTAGAAATATAATTTACCCTGAGATGACATAGCATCAAGCAGATTATATTTATTTTGGGATGTGTGGTTCATCCCACTTTGGAGGATATCAACCCCCATGACCCACTTCCTCCAACCACTCTGACACTGTTTTGGTAAAAAAAAAATAATAATAATCAATTTCATTTTGACAAACTGTGCTTTTGGCTATGGCGACCACTGAAATTTCAGTATGTACAAATGTCAAGAGGGAACAAAGAGAGAAAATTAGCATGATTTATGGGAGAGATATGAAGGCTACAAAAGTAGCAAAGACTGGTAAGACAGAAAAGAAACTGAGCAACACCAGGAAATTAAGTACCAAACAGACATGTATGCTCTTACCTGACCAAAATGCATTTTAAATATTTGATGTTTATTTGAAAAGGACTGAATTTGTTGACTATAGTATGCTATCCATAAGGTTTTAAACAGCATTATATACAAGTTAAGCTATATTAACAAGGACTACCAGAAAATAAAACACTTTTTGGTTATTGTCTTTCTGGCCTGTATTGTTAATATCACTTGTTCAGTGATAACAAAGGGAGAAAAATACCAGGTTTGATGAATAAATTAAGACATAGCTATGCAAGACATTGGCAATAATTGAAAGGATCATGTGACTGGAATAGGTAGAAAGGCTATACCTACATCAGTTTTACAAAATCCAAAACAGAATGCAGTACATATGTCACCTTTCAAGATACAGAACACAATACAGCACACATCATGAAAGGTTATATGTCAATATCAAGACACATAAGACAATGCAGTACATATTTGAAAAGGTTACATGCCAGCTTCCAAGACAAAGAACAGAATGCATTACGTATCTTAAAAGGTTATAACCCAGCCTACAAGACACAGACCACAGAGTTCTGCTCTTTATCAAATAATATTTACTAGCTAAGTCTGGATTTACAAAACAAAGTACAGTTGATTATTTAAAATGAATCAAATGCAAAATACAGGTGGCTAATTTTTGGTTTAGATATGATTAGGTTATGTGCAATGATGTGGGAGGATGATGATTTATGATGTAATCGGGCAGTTTAATGAAAGGTGATACAAAGACTGTATGCATGCATTAATATGTGTGCATGTGCATGTCTATGTGTGCATGTCTGTGTGCACATTTGTTTAGTTATGAGTCCTGGAGTTATGAATATAAATCATTGAAAGTTCAGGATTAATGAGCCTTATGACCATTACACCTTGCCAGTTTTCACTCAGCACACTACCTCCCTTCTCAAGGAAGGCTATGCCAGTTAAACCCAGGATGAGTTTATGAATATCCATTCAATTGCCTATGTCCCATTTAAAAAACATAGTACACCACACTGCTTTATCTGTGGGGGGGGAGTATTTCAGAAGAGATTAAGACACTGATTAACAAATCTGACTTTTCCCTTTATTCTGATAATCTGCTAAAGCTTTATTGTAATGATCTGCTAAAGCAGGTTTAGATCTCTTGTTTTGATATTTGTGAAACTGTTTGACTTATGACAGTACAAGAAATTCTGGACTACTGGGTCCCTGATTGCTCAAAATGCAGGGCATAAGTCATAAACATAAATTTTAAAGCTGATACCTTAGCATGTATTTATAAGTGCACTTATCATTCTTATGAATCAAATAATCCTTAATGTTGGCTAAACTAGCACACAATCTTCTCAGAGTGAAATAACATGTGATGAGGAAAAAACCTGAACACCTTTTATTTTAAAGCATAACACTGAAACAATTCAAAAGGAGAATGCTTATTAAAAAAAAAAAAAAACACAGCCTTCACAGAGAAAAATAAGATCTGATAAGCAAAAATTCTGCATGCTGCTTTTAGTCAGTGTTATATATACACACAGAAGGCATTACACAAACAGTTGCAAAAATAAAATGGTTATTAATTCAAACTTGCCCATAAACATGAATATTACAGCTAAACAGATGAAATGACTTCTCATGCCTATGCAGCAAATATCACTCATGTGGGAAAATATTAGTAAGCAGGCACATTGCTTTCCTGGGGAAAAATAATATCCGATAAGCAAATAGCCTGTACCTTAAAATCAAGTGCACAAATAAAGTTTAAACATTACTGTTCATAAGCAAAAGCACATATAAGCAAATGACAAAGTAATGATTTAATAACTGACTTTCATTTGTCATAACACAACAATATATAAATATTTATTTAAAACATCTTATTTTCTACACGACAATGCAGTTTGGTAAATCAAACTTGCCAATAAAAGCATTTCCATATCTAAATACCTGGGTCTATATCACATAGTCAAAGTCTTTTAACTTTGAAAACGTAATGTTCGAACCATTATGCTCAAAGTTACAAAACTTCGACTATGGATAAAAAAACCCCCAAAACAACAGAAAACAAAATAAACTGTTTTAAGCAGGGGCAGCAAGCTCCCCTGCACCCCCTACACCCCCGCTACTTAAATATACCAACTCTGAGTTTGCACCCCATTGAACAACATGGAAACTTCTGCTTATGAAGATTTCCATTGAAATGCTCAAACTTTTACAAACTCGAACTTATGGTCTCAATCATATGAAGTTCGAACTTGTAAAAGTTCGACTACATGATAGGAGCCCTAATAACCCTACATGGTAGGTGGGTTTGGTTTCAATAATGTCATACCACAGAAAATGTGGTTCCCACCCTCTGACCCACAGCCCTGTACTTACATACTTCATTTTGGTATTGGCACTTTGAATGAGGGCAGCACTTGGAAAGGTATGAGACTGAGCTGTAGGATGGTATGAAGATGAGACCAAAATGATGGTCTTCCTCTTGCAGGTGTCATACCTGGACAAAATCAAAAGAGAAGTACCCAGCACTGAATGGAAAAAGGTCAACATCTACCAAGAGGTGGGGTAGCACTCATCATCCCTGATGGGGATCATCTGGTTGTGGCTCCAGTCCCAGCACAGATAAGGTGTGCAAGCCTGACCAGCTGGCTAAGTGGGTAGGGTGAGAAGGCTAGAGTTCTACAGTAAGTATTTTATCATTTTATTTGTAAACCTTAAGCAAAGTATGTTTGAAAACATGGTGGATAAATATTGCATAAATGAATCTAAATGCAAGAAGAAACATATATAAGTGCAGATATGTACGTATGTATGTATATGTAATCCAAAAGGTAGCTTTGCCAGCACTGATTTCATCACTCTTCTCAAGACTTCTGCATTCCAGCTAAAGCTTTTGTTATGCCCTTAGTGCCTTTTTAGGCAGAGTCCATCTGATAGGTGTTACAACCTAATGAATACTAACTTAGAATACATTAATGTAGCTTTACTCAGTCAGGAGTCATTAAAAAATGCCTGAAACTGAGGCTCTCCTACAACTTGAACATAGTTCTATATGTGTAGTAAAGACATGCTTTTAGGTAATGAAAGCACTTCCTCTTTTCCTGTGTATAGTGCCTATTACATATTCAGAGGTGAGTATCAATATTTGTTAAAAAATAACATCACCTTGTGGCAGATTCTAGAGGATACTATATTTGTACTCGGAGATGTCTAACTCACCATAAACAAGACTAATTACCACTTCATATCTAGCTTTAGAACTCCATCTAAGTCCTCTTCTTAGCATAACTATCTTAACACATTAGAAAGCATATTAAACCCAACATGTTTCTGTTGGGCAACTTCAACTATCCATCAATAAACTGGATGACCTACACTGCAAATGACTGGCATCCCCAACACTTCATTGATGTTAAATGCTATTTTACAAATAACTACCCCTCCCGCTAGATTACCCAAATATTCTTGATCTACTCCTCATAAACATAGGACATGTCTTTCACATCCTCATATATATCTTTCTGCCTTATTAAATCAGATTACAAATTAGTGACCACTTCCTTTAACACTATTGGTACACCCTTGTGAATACTTTTGTGTTTATGGCCTACTTAACAAAAAACCTTCTTCAGTTACTTGATAAATGTCGGTGTAAACTTCCTTCAATAGATCCCATTGCCAAACCTGCTGCCTACACCTCTGACTTCCATTCATACTTAAATTGCTATAGTGATAAAGTAATCCCAAATACAATGAGAATTTTAAAAACAAAGCCCGCTGGTGGAATACCCATATAAATAAATTATATAATAAGAGGAAGAAACTGTTTAGTGCTTATGAGAAGCTTTATTCTCACTACCTTAACAGTACACCAAAACAAATTATTAAAGAGCTTTAGAAAACAATTAGGAAACTCAAAGCTATATATAAAGTCAAAATAACCATTTAAAACAAAAGTAACTACAAGTCTTTCTCTAACTATATCAGGAAATTAAGAATTAACATCCAGCAATGATCAGAGGTAATCCAAAATAATACACCACACTCTAACCCAAAGGTAATATCTGATTTCCTAACTGAAAGAATTTTCTCTGTCCATATCTACAGCTTTTCCACAGATTCTTCAATCACAGTCACACCCTTTAATGTCTATGGGACAAGTTCTGTCATCCATCTCAAAGGCTAAGAGCACGTCATACACAGACCCTTAGGAAATACCAGGCTACCTGATTATCGATGCCAAATACAGCCAGTCTGAACCACTACTTAGCCTCCTTAATCTAAGCCTCTCAACTGGTTACCTTACTGAAGCCTGCAATACAGACATTGTAATGTTGCATAATGGTGGCTCAACCAGTCATGGTTCATAGGTTCATAGGTTCATACTAGGCTATCTGCCCTAGGGCATTTATAAGCCTAGCCAGAGTGTGTTTGGCTTTCGCCACCCATTTTAAATTAATTTTGCTATGCCCTTTTTCGAGGTTAGTATACTGTGCCTCTGTCTAACAGTGACACAGAAGTGATACCCGGGGTAAACCTACGATCTCCCATCCACTCATCAAGATTCCTCTTGAAGAGAGTCAATGAGGGACTCTGCCTAACCTGGACTGGGATTTTATTCCAGAGTGAAGGGAGGCTCTGGATTATGAATCTGTCCCACCAGCATGTCCTATTTATTTCAGTGCTGAGGTTCAAGTCTCTCGAGTGCGTAGCTCGATGGGATTTGGATTTTCTGAGGTGCAGCATGTCCATTAATTCCGGGTTGGACATGGCTTTATACATCAGGCACAGATCGCCTCTGAGCAGGCGGTATGCCACTGAGTAGAGCTGGAGTTTCTTTAACTGGGCAGCATATGGCATCTGTTTAAGCCCTTTGATCCTCTTGGTGGGGTACTTTTGGGGTCTTTCCAGTTGCTGCAGGTGTCTGGTAAGGTACATCCCAAAAGGGGCATTGTACTCAATTATGGACCTGATGAGGGATGAGTAAAGAGGCATGATGACCTCCCCTGATCTAGATGTGAATCCCTTCATGATTAGGTGGGCTATATAAAATGTTTTTCTAACCACTTTGGCCATGTGGTTGTCAAATGAGAGATTGCTATCAACTTGGGTCCCCAGGTCCCTTATTACTTCTTCTGTACTTAATGGATTACCACCTATGTGGTAATTTGTGGGCACTTTGTTTTTGCAAAAGGGGATGACTATACAATTTTTGGCGTTTAGCTTGAGGCCATGGCTCTGGCACCAGTTGTCTGTTTCTATGAGGCCCTTTTGGAGGATGCTTGTGTCAGCTGGAGATTCGATTATGGCACCCAGTTTGCAGTCATCTGTGAACTTGGTAAGCCATAGTTCTTCCGTGGTGGCCTGTACCTCTGAGAAATATATACCGAACAAGAGAGGTCAAGATGGACCCTGGTAATTATAGACTTATTAGTTTCACTAGCCTTATATGTAAAGTTATGGAACGTATTATCTCAGACCTCATTAATCTGAACATGAATCAGGAACTGTGCCCTTATCAGTTCAGTTTTGTCAAAATTAGGTCCTACCTCTTTAACTGCATTAACTTCTTTTAAAATGTAACTAAAGAAGTGGATCACAGTTGAGCAGTAAATACTGCATGTCTAGACTTGACCAAGACCGTTGATGCTATTCTCCAGTCAGACATTACTGATAAAGTTGTAAGTCTGAATAAAATACTTATGTTGTACAGTGGATCATTAGCTGGTTGTTTGATAGAACCCACGTGGTTAGAGTTGCAGGTGCCACTTCTGAAAGCAAAAACTATTACCGATGGTGTACTACATGACTTAGTGTTGGGCACTGTGATATTTAATATCCATTTCTTAGACTTTCAGGGCAGCACTCCTGACCTACGGTTATCTAAGTTTGCAGACAACTGTAAAATAGTTGCTGTTATTTTATCTAACTCACAATTGTTCCAGTAACGGCTAGAGTACATTAACAATTGATGCAAGGAAAATGATCTCAAATTAAATGTGAATAATGTTACATAGTTCATTTTGGTAAACAAAACAAAACAATTTTACATACCATATGCATCACACACACACACACACACACACACACACACACACACACACACTTACACACACTCCCTTCAATCAAACACTGGTGTAAGGAATCTGTTCACTCAACTTGATAATTATCTATTGTTTGACCATCGTGTCTCCACTGTACTTCAGAACATCTTCTGTCCAGCTCATCTAATTTCCAAAGGCCTCTCCACTAGATCCAAAGAAATCTTAATTCCCCATTACTTGTATCTCATTGCTCATGTTATGAAATATAATGCATCTTTTGACATGCATTTATCTAAATATATCACTAAACCTGAGATACTGGAGAGCTTCAACACTAAAAATATCAGTGGTCTCAAAACTTTTAGCCATCAGGACAGACTGGCAACTCTCTCTCATTCTCTCTCTCTCTCTCTTTCACTATGTACTCTCTCTCTCTCTCTCTCTTTCTTTTTCTATGTACTCAGTCTCTATAGACTCCTTCAAGGAGAGCTACTGTATTACTAGCATTTTAAGCCATGGAAGATTCAGTCCTCTTTGACCACCTGTTCCTTCGCAAAATAAAAAGGTACCTCAAATACCTGATCTGAATCCAAACTGCATATATTGTTTAGTAATGCATACTATGTGCTTATCCATTTTTGTATCAGTTCTGTTGAATGCTTAATAAATGAAGGAGTGTTAAGTTCAGAGATAAATTCGAGAAACAAACACATTCAGTTGTTGCGTTATAAGCTTTGACAAGGTCAAGAGAAGCAGCATGTGCTGTCACTCCACCACAACATTTAGGTATACTGTCGCACAATACCATTGGCTTTGCACTCTTCATCACGTTAATCTGCTTGTTCCCTCACCACCGTTCCTTCTTACACACCAGGTTACAAGCCCTCATGTCACAGGCAGTGGAATTCTTTATTCTCTGTGTCTTATTTGCACGCACTTTCCTACCAGTCATTGACCACTGATCCAGTTGCTCATTTGTTTCCCAGTAATGGAAGCTACTGTGACCTTTTGTTCACCCACTGGAGTGAGACTCACTGAAGCCCACTAATTACCCTACAAGGCTAGTATTAGCCAAGGCATGGCTGTCACCCATGCAGACTTTAAAGGAGCTTTTATACTTCCCAAACATCTTCTCCATTGGTGATATGAGTACTCTTATCACTATGTGAACAACATATGCCCCTCCAGGGGAGTGTGCATGTTCCTGTCACTGGTACCAAAGTACCACTTTTGGTGGCAATGTCCAACTGGGAAATTCCCAGACATGAATTAAGTGTGTGACAATGTCCCAAGAAAGCTGATAATGGAAGTAATGCAATGGTCTGAAGCCCTAAAAACATTAGTAGAAACAGTGCAGGCCATGCACATTGGTCAACGGTGATTAAAGACTAGACAATTTCCATGGCAACATGCGAGGGAAATCAGGAGAAGCTAAAAAATGAAAACAAATTCACTCAACTCTTTTTTTTATATACAGTATAATCCCTCAAGTATGTAAACGTGCCTGTTTTATGTGGTCATGTTCACAGAATGAGCAATAAATATCAAATACATTAGCTACAAGAACATCAAGGTGTACCCCTGTTTATTTATTTATTTTTTTCTCTAAATCAACATCAAGAGTTTTAAGACAACTAAATAACATAAGTAAAAGTCATGTTTGTAGCTTGTCATCACAAAATACCATTAACATGCTTCAGTGCCTAAAAATTAACTATAACAGGCCATAGTAGTGAGGAACAAGCATAAATCAAGCCATTGAGGCAATGTAAACAACTAGAGCTGTGTTAACTCATATTGTATTAAAGCAACAGATTCACCCCCTTAACTTTAGCTTAGCAGTTCAGTAAGTTTTATTACCAATAACAGTTATAGGGAAATTCAGATATACTTCATCAAAACAAATGCTATTTGATAATTAGAATGTAGTGCACTGTTCCTCTTCAAATACAACCCCTAATGTTACTTTCTCTTTACTTTCCTTGTTTCTTCTCTTCCTCTTCTTCTTCTTCTCACCCTCTCTCTTTTTATACCATTACCATTAAACTGTGTTGGCTTACACTAAAGTTATCATCATGCAGATTCCACAAGCAAGCGCTCACCAACCTATCTGGTGCCATGGCCAGTGCCTCTAGGATCTTTTTACTGTAAACAAGGCCTTCCTGATCCTGCTCTGCTCCAAGCAGGCCTCAAACTCAGGGAAAAGCCTAAGGCAGCAGTATGTATTTGAAAACAATTGCATGGGACAGAGGCCAGATCAACCTGTTAGTCTGGTTAAATATCGTAAATGAATCAAACCTACCTTCCTTTCAAAATTTGGCTACCTCTGTGTCTTGACAGTCATGGGATTCTCACTACTTCTCTAATATAACCTAAGCACCTGTCAATCTCCTGCCTAGTGGGGGGGGGGGACTCTGTTCCCAGCAAGCTTCATTATAACAAAAGGTCACACAGAAAAGCCACATAGACAAAACAGTAAAATGATCCCGGAAAAACATCTCCATTAATACATTAAACCTCCTATAAAAGACACCCATGAGGAATATGCAAAGGATTCCATAATGACATGCATTGGTGTTCCAACTCTATAGCTTCTGGATGCCCACTAAGTTTTTTACTTTTTATGTCTATATTGATACATTCAGGCCAATAAAGCCAAACCTCACTAGCTATACACAAGACATGTTTCAACCTTTTATGAGCTTTGTCAGTACAGCATACGCAGATAGAAATCTGAATATTTTGATTGTTGGTTTTGTCATTTTGATGTTTTCCAAGTATCTGGCAAGCAGTTAGTACTTCTGCTAATTCTAGCTAAGTTGTTGTTTAGCTTAACAAACACTCCCCAGGATTCATGAAGCTTGCGCCAGGTGCAGGCATAGTGTGGTATTCCAACAACAAATATGACCAGCGAGCGATCCAGGTACGAGCTGTTTCCACGTGCACTACCTGCGTACGCTACACCTGCACAGCTCCCAACCCCTGTATGATAATTGCGCCAGTTGCAGCAGTGTAGCATGCAAATGGAGGTATTTAGTGATCCAGGAAGTGGTGCAGGCATAGTGTAAGCATGTAGAAATGTAAACCGTAAAAAATGGTTTATATTTTTGCAAACTTAAAATCGGAGCCATGACAGCTGGCCAAACGCATGTACTATATCGTTAATATATGCCAATGGCTAAATATATAGCCATTGGAATAAAAAAATTTACAAAATATAAAAAGAACATTTAATTTCATTTTTTGCACTATCGCGAAGTTTAAGCACAGGGCAGCGGCGTGCAAACCGGATCACAAGAAAAATAGAAAAATATAGAATAAAACTGCAATGTAACACATATGATTTTCCCATAATAGTCAATGGCAGGCATGTTGTACCACACCATGGTGCAAGGGTTGCTAAGGGGCTGTGACAGTGTTTTGCTTGGTAGCTAGGAATTAGTAGGCAATGCCATGCAAATGAGAGGAGTAATAGTGAATCACAGATTCCCCACTGGTGTAAGGATGCACCTCACAGCATAGCATTATAACACCGAGGTGTGCCCTTGAGATAAAAATAACATCAAGAGAGGGGTGTGTCACCTTTGCTGTAAGCACATTGGAGCATTGCTAATCCAGTTTGCCCATAGCTAAGCAAAGCTTCAGTATAGGGGTGTGTCAAACAGGCTATAGCTTTGCTTAGCTGAGAATACACAAGTTAACCAAGTATGCATGTGAACGGAGATGAAAACGCACTTAAACCTGGTAAATGGGTTTGCGCGGCGTGCACCGGAGCTGAAACAGGAAGGATATAGGAAAGAAATAAGGAAATGCTGCAGCAGGGAAATTGGAGTACAAATGACTAATAAACACCTAGGAGCCTACAGTGGGCCATTGACAACAGCTAACAAGGCTGCAAGCAACTCCCTGCAGAACAGGAAAGGGGAGGGGCTGTACTGCAAAGAAAACAGTAAAGTGTCACAGCAGAACTAAGCAGATTTGCAGTATATCAGCTACAAGACACATTTTGCAACACATGACTGGGTAGGGAAAGTACAAAACAAGAAAGACTGCAGGTGGATGCATGCCTGATAATGGGAGGGGATCCAGGTTTAAAAGTGAATTAAAGGGCAACAGATTAATCAAGGCAGGAAAACATAACTCCACACTAAATGCCCCATACTTGCAGTACTCACTGTAAAACCCATAATTAAGATACCCTGCAGCTGGATTTGCTGATACACACCCAATGACATCAGCAGCATCCATAGCAAAATAGTATAAAGTGTGAAAGCACCTCACACACACTTGTGTATTCCCATACACTCTGCACTATTGGTTTATACAGATGAGGAACTTTTAGTATGTACGTGTTAGGGGCTGCCATAGCTTTGATCCACCAGCATGTGTTGGAGACAGAAGGTGGTGTAGAGGATGATGGACGCAACCACCTCAGGCACCAGAGGAGGAGAAGAGTGTTCATACCCAGGGTAACCTACCAGGGGCTACATGATCTGGAGATAGGAGAGCATTACAAGGAGGACAGGGACACCCTACAGCAACTTGTGAAGCTGTGCCGGCCAAGCCTCAAAGCCAGAACAAACAGAGGGGACCCCATCCCAGTGAATACGAAGGTATGTGTAAGCCTGAGAATACTAGCTACAAGTACCTTTCAAAGGCCAACTGGGGATATCATGGGGATCTCACAGGCATCAGCATTCAGGGTACTTCACCAGTTCCTGGATGCCATGTTACCACATGCCAATGAGCACATATACTTCCCCCGAACGCAGGAGGAGTTGGCCAGCAATATGCGTCTCTTCCACCGGGTGGCAGAATACCCGGAGGTACTGGGTACAATAGACTGCATGCACATAAAAATCAAGTCACCACCCGGTGAGCAGGGTAGGCACTACATAAACCACAAGGGATACCCCTCCATCAACTGCCAGGTCATGTGCAATGCCCAGGGCATTATGGATGTGTGTGCAGGCAGCTCTGGAAGCTATCACGACTCCCACATCTGGCATGCTTCACAGCTGTATCAGGTATTTGCCAGGGGGGACATCCCATATGGCCACCTGGTGGGGGATGCTGGCTATGCACTAGAAATGTGGATGATGACTCCCATCAGAAATGCACACACACCCATGCAGGAACGCCATAATGAGGCACACGCACAAACCAGAATCATCATAGAGTGTGTGTTGCGGATGCTTAAATCATGGTTCCATTGCTTGGACATAACTGGTGGAGCCTTGCAGTACTCTCCAGGCACGTGTGCCCACATCTTCATAGTATGTGCCATGCTACACAATATGATCCTGTGGAAACAGCTGCAGCAGGGACAGAATGGTGAAGGCCTTCACAGCCCACCACCATTGCCAAGGGCCCCACAAGCACAGAGGTACTCAGACCACAAACACCCTGAGCCAGCCCCAGTAGGCAGATGGAGGCGTGCCCAGTATGCCCATGCCTTGGCAAAGAGAGAAAGTGTAGCACACACACTGACAGTGTAGGAACCTAGGGACTGACACCTTTCTCCACCTGTACACACAGTAAAAATGGATGGCACACACACAAGACTACCTGTAAATTGTCATGTATAGGCAGTCTACTGTGTGCATCCAACATAGGCAGCCCTCGACTATTGAACACACAACAGCTATTGGCACAAGGTAAGTCAACACCTGAACAGTAAATTAAGCTATCAGCTATGCTGATACTGTATGTATAAATTCATAGGTTCATAGGTAGGTACATGGCTAACTGCCTGAGGGCATTCATCAACCTAACAAAAATGTGTCAGCTTTTGCCACCCCATTGTTTCATTAACTGTCCCTCTGTGGAGCAGAGCCAATGGTGGATTCCCCGGGATGTATCTACTGTTCCCCATCCACTCTTCAAGGTTTCTCTTGAAGACTGTTAGTGAGGGGCTCTGTATAATGTAATTAGGGATGTTGTTCCAAAGTATGGGGAGTTTCTGTGACAGGAATCCATCCCTCAAGCATCTTCCAGTTATTGTTGTGGCAAGGTTCAGCTCACTACAGCGTGTGGCTCACTGTGACATGGATTCCCATAGGTGGAGCATATCCATTAAGCCAGAGTTCGACAGGGCTTTGTTGGCCAGCAGAGATCATCTCCGAGTAAATGAGATGCCACTGAGTAAAGTAGGAGTTTATTCAGTCTGGCTGCATAGGACATATGTTTGAGGCTAGTAATCCTCTTGGCGAGGTACATTCATGGACCTTCCAGCTGTTGGATGTGTCTTCTGAAGTACATCCCAAATGGGTTACTATACTCTATGATGGGACTGATGAGTGATGAGTAAAGGGGCACTATAATCTCAGTATGTCTAGATGCGTACCCTTTAGTAATCAGATGCCTACATAAAAGGATGTCCTAACTACTTTGGAGATATGATTGTCAAAGGAGAGATCACTATCTACCTTAGTCCCCAGATACCCTATTACCTCATCTGTATTAAAGTGGCTGCCACTTATTTGTTAATATGTGAGTGCTTAATATTCTACAATGGAATGACCATGCAGTTTGTGGCACATAGCTGAAGGCCATGACTTTGACACCCTGTGTTGGTCTCTGTGAGGCCCTTTGAAGGATGTCTGTGTCAGCTGGACTGTCAAGTATGGCTCCCAGTTTGCAGTCATTGCCAAACATGGTCTGCCATAGTCCACCTGTGTTTGCCTGTACCTCTGAGAAGTATATGCCAAACAGTAGGGGTCCCAGGACTGAGTCCTGTGGGACACTAGTCATGACTGTTTAAGAGTTGGACCTGAAGACCGCTAGTCATACCATGTGGGTTCTGTGTGTAAGCCCATTGGCAACCCATCCTGTGATGTATGGGTGTATGTACAGGCTGGTGAGTTTATCAATAATACCTGAATTGGGAATGGTGTCAAAAGCCTTGGTGATGTCCAGGTAGTATGTGTGAACCACCTCTCCCTTCATCTAATTTCTTGGTGACTGTCCGTAAGACGTCAAACAAGTTCAGTAGGCATGAACTGCACTCAACAAAGCTGACCTGGGTTGGGTCAAGTGTCTGTAGGTTACCAATGTCTTTGTTAATAAGTGCCATGAGGATGCACTCCATAGCTTTACAGACCAGGCTAGTCAGGCTTATGGGGTAGTAGTTACCAGGGTCAGTTGTGTTTCCACCTTAGTGGAGTGGAATAACCGTTGCCATGCACCATTGTATGGGCATGTAGCCTATGGAGAGGCTGAGGTTGAAAAGCTTAATTAGGTGGGGGGTCAGTTTGTCTTGTAGTGTTTGCAAGATGCAGTCTGGGACACCATCTGCCTCCATTGACGCTGTGTATTGCTGTTAGAGAGGGCCACTTCCACCTATGTGTCTCTGATGTCTGGGATACTGTACTTTTCGAGTATTGTTGTGGGCACTTTAGGGGGTGAAGTTTGGACAGAATGAATCTGCAAGGATGTTAGCGATATCAGTAGGGTCAGTATATTTTGTGCTATATTGCACCAGCACAGTGCAAATCTGTGTGTTACCACTTAGATGCTTGACATAGCCAAAGAAGGCTTTGTGGTTATCTTTCAAATCCTTGCCTATTTTCCTGTTGATGTTAGCCTTGCATGATTTCATGAGGGACCTACGTTCCTTACTAATACTAGTCACGGATGTCTGCCCTTCTTGGAATTTGCTGTTTTTCCGGGCTACTGTCCTACTTCTGTTGTATAGCCTATTTATTACAGGGTCCACCAGACTGGTGTCCTTGTCTAGGAGGAGTGAATCTTGGTTTACCAGTGATGGCACAATCCATACATCCTTGTAGGTGCTTATAGAGTGCATTTGTAAATCTGCCTGTATCTTGAGCAGTGTTTTCCCTTAGTGTGGGGGCTGCAAAACCCTCCAGCCCTGTCTCTAGTAGTGTGAATTTAGCTGTAGGAAAGGTATACACTGTGGTTTCCATGGGTGGGGGAGATGGTTGGGTGTGGAAACAGTGAATAGTTCATGGTCAGATCTAACCAGTGACCAGTTTACCTCCGCTGTGGTGCACCTGTCGCCCATATTGGTGATTACCACTTCTAGTATATTTCCACCCCTCATTATGGAGTTTACCATCTGATACAGGGCATATGAGGTCATAAATTCCAGGAAGTGCTAGGCCTGGAAGTAAGTACTTGAGTAAGTTTCCCAGTTAATGGTAGGGTAGTTGACATCGACCAATAACAGGGTGTGTGGTAGGACTGTCATGTTTTCCACTGTCTCCAGGTAGGTGGAGTGGTGGTCCTGGGTCATGGAGGGTGATCTTTAGCAGACCACAGTTTGCATTGCAGTTGGGCCTGATGTTAGCTGCACATGGATGATCTCAGAGGTATCATGCTGCCCCACTAACCTTGAGGTGTAGGTATCCCTGATGAATATGGATACACCCCCTCCATGTCTGTGTCAGTCCATGTTCGGTGTCTGAAATGTGAGGTATGGGTTGTAGTCTGGTAGTGCCGGTGTGCTCTCAGGAGCCTTAAAACAGGTCTCGGTTACTGCACAGATGTTGACGTTGTCCATACTGAGGAGCGCTGTGAGTGCGTGCATGTTGTGATCACAACCCCTGGTGTTGAGTAGCATAACCCTCATTGATTCTACTATTGTGCTGTTTATGGAGGTGGGATTCACCTTTGAGACTTCCCTAAAATAGGTACCATGGGGGTGCAAATAGCCTTGGCCAGTATTCCAAAGCCTAAGGCTGACACATAAGCCGGTATGGTAGTGTTGCATACATTTTTCCTATCTGTGCTTGTTTCTCATCTTTCCTGTAGGTAACCTACTGGTAAGCAATAGAAAGCCTTAAACTTATACAAGTCTTCTAGCTTCTAAGATCACCTTTTGGAGTGATTAAGTATCAGTGTTCTGTATGTTCTTGCTGTACTTAACTGTTTTCTGGCTACATGGTGATATTTCACTGTATATTGTGATTTGAAAGCTCTGTTTATTCACATATTATGGCTGTGATGGCCTGCATTTTAGAGGTTCACAGATAGGTAGTAGGCTATCTGCCCAAGGGCAATTAGAAGCATAGCTACAGTGTGTTGGCTTTCTCTGCACCATTGATGAAGTAACTGAGCCTCTGTCAAGCATAGCCAATGAAGTTATTCCAGGCAGAATTGCCGGAAGCTGTTGAAGACTGGAGCGGTGGAGGGTGATAGGGGCACTTACTGATCTAAAGAGGGCATGTTAACGTGAAAAATTAACACCATTCAATTTCCCCAACAGGTCTTGCAGCTATAAATCTGTAGGGGCTCCCCCACTCCCTGGCTGTATGGTTCTGTGACACATGATCCCAGGGGTGTATATTCTGTTACCCATTCACACATCAAGTTTTCCCTTAGAGTGTGTCAGTGAGGGGCTATGCCTAATATAGTTAGGAATGTAATTTAAAGTCTCTCATTTCATTTGTTATATGTTTTTTTTCAAGAGTAAGTGAAGCTCAGTGGGACTGGGCGCCTCCACCCTTTGCTTAGCCTAGCTTACACATAGAAATCATCTAAATAGGAAATAGGCAGAAGCAACGTTAATGTCAATAGTGTAATGGTTACAGCATTTGCATAGTATCTGTGCATTCGAGGTTCAAATCCCAATGAAGTCAGGGATGTTTATCATGTTAAAAAGTATACCTTAACCACAGCTCGCATATATAAGTTGTATTAGTCAGTATAATAAACATTTGAAACATCCATATAAACCCACGTGTGCTGGAGATTAAAGTCAACAGAGAATGTAATGTTATGTAAGCACATAGTGAGATGTTACTTCACTGAAATGTATATATCCTGAGTAGTTAGCAGATGTGGCCGTGTTTGCGCGCACAGGTTATACATTTTAAAGTTTGTTTAACTGTTTAACTGCTGCTTTAATGTCACACAAACACTTTTAAACATGCTTACAACTGCTTAAATGTGCCTTATTCTGGAGTAAAAAAACATTTTGAAAGCATCACAGGTGTTGACCCTGGACCATGCACACTATAGTCATGGGACTTACCACTAAGCCAGCTGAGCTGTATACATGTTTCATGGTCTTTAGACTACACCTTATACCATAGGCATTCCACAGTACTGACCACAAATGTGACAGTCACTTTGTGTACATATGTACAGTACATTGGAATTTACTGTAGATTGTGAATCAACATATACAAGTCTGCATATGTATAACTGTTACAAATTAATACTATATATATATATATATATATAGATATATAGATAGATAGATATATAGATATATTTATATATACATACATGTTAGTGATGTCTGCACTTAGATATATAAATTTATATATATATATATATATATATATATATATATATATATATATGTACACAGTTACATCTATAGCCATATATATAAACATCTATGAACACACTGTGTGACACTTAAGCAATCCAAAGGAATCGAAGTGTACACAAAACACATGCAGCTCTGGTATTATAACTATTAATATTAACCTAATTCACCATAGAAGGGATGGTTGTTGTGTATGTGGAGATTGTGGTGGGGGAGGAATGATGGGTAATGAAATCATGCATCAAGGAGAGCCTGGGTTGGATGTTCTAGAAGTGAACTAGAGGGGTATACATGGAGTATGGGGACAATATAAAAAGGGCACAAAACAAGAACCATTCTCATCCATAATACACCCTGTCATGTCACTTTGCAACACCTAATTCCACAAACATATGAACATTAACATGTATCATACATATGTATACCAACTGACTGTCACATTTGTTTTCAATAGTAAGGAATGCCTGTAGTAAAATGTATATTCTAAACACCATAACATTTGTACATATCTCAGATGCCTTAGTGGTAAAGTCTGTGACTGTGGTATTCATGGTCCTGGATTCAAGACCTGCAAGGGCTGTTAATTTATTTTGAGGGCCAGAATAAGTGCTGTTGGATGCAGGTGGATTAAAGCACTTTTAAGCAGTTGCAAGCGGGTTTGTGTGGGTTTGCGCGACAGTAAGAGATGCTTAAACACGGTTAAATGGATAAGCGCTTCACAGGTTTAACCTTTGCTTAACGTCGCGCAGTCCATGGGCAAACCTGGTTACAACCACTTAAATGTGCATTATTCACACTTTCACTACCAGTGCCTACTCTGAGAAGTAAAATAATAACTCCTTCCTGGATTAGAACCTGCAACCATGTACACCATCCTCAGAGTAACCTACCACTAAGCTACCTGAGATGTACCAATGCCAGTTTTGTATTCAGACAAGTTAAAACACAAAAGGGAGGATTGTGTGGAAATAGGACAAACCGCCATGTACCCAATGAAAAGTGTATGCTATATATATATATATATATATATATAGAGAGAGAGAGAGAGAGAGCTACATAGATACATGTCGATATATAGAGATATACATATATATGTAGATATATAGATAAGTTAAAAACATCTACACATCTATGGAGGTACAGATAAATGGATGCAATAATATATATTATATATCTATATCTATCTACATATATATATATATATATATATATATATATATATATATATATACATGCATGCATGTGTGTATACAGCATCTGAAGTGTTCATATCTGAGTATAACATGGACCTTAGCAATCACACATTTTGCCCACCACAAACAATATGAACATAACATATGAAGAGTATATGCCAAAAATACTATTACAAATATGTTCTATGGACACAGTCACCAACACAACTACAATGACTGCAAATATCCTTGACAGAAATACACAGCTTTCATTTAGCAAAACTTTTCTGATGTATTGCCAAAAGGATTCAAGGACTAACAGTACCTGCATGCTATACAGGAAGCATTTAACAGTGCCTTAATGCAATTACCATAGTATTAGTCCACTAAGGGATAGGTGTTCACATAGGGAAATAACCCACACACACATATAGAAGATGTATAAAAGCGGTTCCTACACACCTACATCTGCTATGTACACCCACCAACATCTCCCCCACACCCAATACATACTGTAATACCATAACCAATTATTCACCCACTGTACAACATCTGCTGAAACCTTAACATACCCGGACACAGACACACTAACATGGCCCAGTGTGAAGTAGTTTCTGTTATACAATGGAACAGCTACTGATGTTACATGGTTTGTTTGAACTATTCCCGCTTTCAGAGGGTTGAAAAGTAATTACACCAGGAAGTTTTACCCTGTACTGATTATCAGCACAGTATGATACACATTAACACCAAACTAAAGATTTGGTAAAATAAAACAGTGACATGACAAAGGCTGTAGTCTCCAAGTTAAAAAACTTTACTAGTGCACATAACACAAGCGCTTTCACTGGTTTGCTTCATCAGGTGTAATAGCGACACTACAAAACACAAACCTCCCTATCACATGTTAAAATCAATTACATTCATTTCAAAAATATTTAAAGTTAAAGTACACAAACTAAAAAACATGTATAACAAGCATAGACATATTAATATCATGAACATATTATCAAAACTTTTAATACGTATATATATAATTTATTCATATAATATAATATTTCATCTCCTAATGGGTCTGGACTTTAATTTAGGTCTGAGGGGGAATGCATTCATTTAACCCATTCCCTGCATCACCCCTCATCCTAACTATCCACGTAGATTCAAGTTCCTCTGTTCTCTGATGTATATCCCCCTACCTAGTATTCTCATATACCCTACCAATGGCTAAAAATTTTAAAGTTTGTGTTACATCTGTATTTAAAACATGCTTCGCAAGGGCATTAGTTTTACTTCCCTTACTAATGTGATAAACATGCTCCCTTATGCGTTCCTTAAAAAATCTATCAGTTTTACAAATATAAAACTTTTCACATAGTGTACAATGAGCAAGGTATACTATATGTTCTGTTTCACAATTTGCCGAGGCATTAAAAGTATACGTTTTACATTGATCAGAATGTAGGAAAACGCCACTAGTATCTAAATAATGAGAGTAGTTACACTTCCCACAAGGCCGTGTACCACTCAAATCACTATCATTAGTTTCATTACGTGGATAACATAGCCTCCTTTTTATAGACTTACTATTCCTATACATTAACGTTGGTGTAGCATCTATAAAATGCATTAATTCAGGGTCAGTGGTCAATATACTCCAATGCTTCCTAATAATATCAGTGTAGTTCTGTACATCCCTAAAATAATATAAAGGGACCTTGAGCTTGGTCACTACTTTATCCATTCTTTTACTGGTATCAGTTACCCCTTCTCCTGCAGAGTAAAAAGGTTTTGCAGTAGAATCCCTTCTGCTTGCCACATCCTGTACATTAAAGGTAATCATCTGATCATTGTAACCTCTCTCTTTTAGATTATTTACTGCATGGTTCACCTGATCTGTAAAGTCTTCCTCCCTAGCATTTAATCTAGAGGCTCTGTAAATCTGATTACGAACAACATTTTTAAAAATATGAGGGGGATGTGAACTCTCTCTATGTAATAAGTGGTTAACATAGCAGTCCTTCCTATGTAACTTGGTATATACCTGCCCTATATTACTCTTAATCACTGTGATGTCTAAAAAAATCTATCTCCAAATCAGAACATTTGTGAGTAAACTTCAAAAAACTTGTAGAGTCATTCAGGAACTTCAAAAATTCTTCAAACATTCGATAAGAACCTCCCCATAAAATAAAAAGATCATCGACAAACCTCCTATAAAACAAGATTTGTCCAGAATAAGGTCCATGCAATACATTTCCCATTTCCACATTTTCGACCATCACTGCATTGGCATAGCTATTGGCACAGGCTGTGCCCATAGCTATGCCATTGCACTGTTTATAATACTGTTTGTCAAAAACAAATACATTGTGCTCTAAAACTATCTCCAAAAGCTTAATCAATAAACGCATTTTGGACCTATCATAATCAGAGTGTGCTTCTAAAAACCTCTGTACACTCTGTGTACCCACAGAATTTGGTATAACAGTGAACAGGGCCACTATGTCCATTGTAACAAAAATTACATTCGCACTAGTTTCTTCTATACAGCCATATAAATCTGTAAAAATTCTTGGTATCTCTTAGAACATGCGTTAACCCATTCAAAATTGGCCTTAAATTTTTTCAACATACACAGAGATAGTCTCGGTGCTCCAATTCCTGCCCAAAACTATAGGTCTAAGAGGATGATTTAAACTATCTTTATGGAGTTTAGGCAGGCCTTGTATCATAGGTATTATAGGCTTGCTTATCATAAAATATGAATAAAAACTTTCGTCAATCAATTTCAAATTCAACAAGCAGTTCAAACCACATGTACGTCATAGCTAATGCTATTCAATTGCACTTCAGTGATTTTTTTCATAAAATGCAGCATCTTCCAACATTTCAAACATCTTACACATAGCAAGCCCTGTCCAAACCCACCAAAGGACCCCCCCTTATTGACTGGTCGGACAATAATACTAGGAATCAACTCTAAATTTCTTAATGCATCCCTCTCTTCCTTATTAAGATTGGAAGGTCTCATATGATATTGATTATTACTTTGTTTAAATTTCAAGTCATAAACATCTTTTATACATAGTTTTTCAAAGGCTGTTATAAGAGAGTTCATTTTTGGAATAAAAGTACTTGGTCTCTTAAAAATCATATTATTAACATCAGAACCATCATTATTATTCATAGCATGCTTGTCATACAAACATTTCAACATTAAATTTCTAGAAAACAGCTTGATATCAAATATTACATCCATATAGTCAGAGATTTCAGAGAGCATAGACGATAAGCCCTTCTGCAATACACTTAACTCTGACTCAGTTAAAGCAACCTGTGAGAGGTTATAAACTAAACCTTTCTCACTTGGAAAAGACTTGTTTTATAGTGTTCATGTGTATTACAGTACCTTCCCATTTTCATTTGTTCGGATTCCTGCAACGACTCTGTCCTTGCTCCTTCACTGAATTCAGATGCTGGTCCCTTATTGGTAGTGGAAACTGTAACTGGTACGAACCTAAAGGGACACCTGCAGCATTCATCACATTCACACCATCATCATTACGCATACTACAAATTTCAGGATCATGATGTATCTGGGCTGTAGTAACAAACACTTTCTTGCATGCACCAGCTTCCTTTACAATAGAAATAAACATGAATCACCATTAGACATATCCTCATTTCTCGCGTGTATACTCAAATCATCCGATACTTGCATGGTTGCCTTGCCAACAGTAGAAGCTTTTCATATGGAAATCCCATTGGTGGCTGGGCCTGCATCCTTGGGCCAAGTAAAGAAATTACCAGAGAGAAAATCTTTCTGGTCACAGCAAATTTTAGAAATCTTTGTTTTCTGCAACTTATTCTCATAGACCCTAAGTTTATGAAGTAGGTCAGTAAGAAAAGGTTCGAGAACAGCTTCAGTATAACATTGTATCAATTCAGCATATTTGGAATTGATAGATTTAATTAACATTTCAGTCTCTCTGTCAGAAGCATCCATTAACAAGTTTCTAAATAATGACAGTAGTTACACTTCCCACAAGGCCATGTACCATTCAAATCACTATCATTAGTTTCATTACGTGGATAACATAGCCTCCTTCTTATAGACTTACTATTCCTATACATAAACGTTGGTGTAGCATCTAAAAAATGCATTAATTCAGGATCAGTGGTCAATATACTCCAATGCTTCCTAATGCGTTTTATAGATGCTACACCAACGTTTATGTACAGAAATAGTAAGTCTATAAGAAGGAGGCTATGTTATCCACGTAATGAAACTAATGATAGTGATTTGAGTGGTACACGGCCTTGTGGGGAAGTGTAACTACTGTCATTATTTAGACACTAGTGGTGTTTTCCTACATCCTGATCAATGTAAAATGTATACTTTTAATGTCTCAGCAAATTGTGAAACAGATCATATAGTATACCTTGCTCATTGTACACTATGTGAAAAGTTTATATTGGTAAAACTTATAGATTTTTTTAAGGAACGCATAAGGGAGCATGTTTATCACATTAGTAAGGGAAGTAAAACTAATGCCCTTGCAAAGCATGTTTTAAATACAGATGTAATACATACTTTTAAATTTTTAGCCATTGGTAGGGTATATGAGAATGCTAGGCAGGGGGATATACATCAGAGAACAGAGGAACTTGAATCTACGTGGAAAGTTAGGATGAGAGGTGATGCAGGGAATGGGTTAAATGAATGCATCCCCCTCAGACCTAAATTAAAGTCCAGACCTATTAGGAGATGAAATATTATATTATATAAATAAATTATATATATGTATTAAAAGTTTTGATAATATGTTCATGATATTAATATGTCTATGTTTGTTATACATGCTTTTTAGTTTGTGTATTTTACCTTTAAATATTTTTGAAATTAATGCTAATTGATTTTAACATGTGATAGGGAGGTGTATTTAAGGTGTGTGTTTTGTAGTGTCTCTATTACACCTGATGAAGCAAACCAGTGAAAGCACTTGTGTTATGTGCACTAGCAAAGTTTTTTAACTTGGAGACTGCAGCCTTTGTCATCTCACTGTTTTATTTTACCAATTTTTTTGACATTTTGGACACGCTGTTTGAGTTTTTGGTGGTCCTGTTTTTGTACCAAACTAAAGATGCCTGGTAAGCACACTGTAAACCCCAGTCTGAAATGTGTAAGTATATTTATTTAAATTAATATTTTGTTAGATCGTTGCTATACAGACATTGATTAACACAAGGAAATCTGGAATACTCTCTTAGTCCTTTCCAAAAACATGGTGCAATGGTGAAGGTAGAAGCTTAGGCTGAATGTTTTCTTAAAGATTTAAGAGAGATAATTAAGTACAAAGATTGAGGGATATGGGCATTCTAATTCAAGAAAGAAAGTTTGCCACAAAACATATTTTAAAGCAACCCCCCAGCTAACTTTTGTCTCAAGTATGTAATTTTGTGCTGTGCAGACATAGAAACAGTTCAAACATTAGAAACCAACAATAAACACTGTATTGGGGGAAAGACAACAAGTTTAAAATATGTAAGCACCCAAAGAGAGTGGGTGAAGGGAAGGAAGAGAAGAGGTTCCTTTCATTGTAAGTAGAATCAGAATAACATTATTATAGATACACATAGTGAAGCTATAGGTTAAGAGTTAAACATTTGACATAAGTGCACACAGATCTAACTCCCCAGTTGCAATGCTTATATTACTGCTGCACCACACTAAACATTAGTTATGTAATAGGAAGTGATGAAATGCATACTGTTTCATTCTTTAGTTTTAAAAGAGGGAAGAAAAGAGAAAAAAAGAGAGGAAGGAAAAAGTAAAACACCACTGACAATGTAATAATTCAATAATATTAAATGTTTATTGAGCACGCCATGATAAATGGCAGACTAGTACACTATGGTTTATAGAAAAGTTAAAATATGAAACATAGCTAACAAGCTATTAACTATCGGAGACACATACCCAAGATCACGAACAGTAATAGTAAGTAATGCATTAAATCTAAGAATTAATGTAAACAAGCTTCTGATATACATTATATATACATAAATTAACTAATTAAAGAGATACACACCTATACTAAATTCCTTCACATAACATATAAGTTTAGCATCTCAGTGAATAATCAAAAAAAAAAGTAAATGCAAAGTTCATCAAACTATAAAGCAATTATAATTAAACTAAGTAAACAGGGGGATTGAGTGATAAATGAAGGAAAGGGATGACTATCACAAGCTAATAAGATTAAAAAATATGCAGCAATATAATAACACAAATTAAATATGATAAGCTTCACACTCCTAACCTTCAGATAAATTATACCAGTTGTAGCTCATAAATCAACAGTGGAAGAGGAGTGAGTGTGGGTGAGAGAGGAGATAGAGGAAAGAAGAAGAATAAACTTACGCTTAACTACTAATTAAATTCTTGCTATAATATGAAACACTAATGTAAACAGTAAATTTGAATTAGATACATATCCACTACTCATAATTTAAGGCATGATCAAAGAGGTATTATTGTTAATAAAAGTTTCAGTTTTTCACAATGTTGTTTGAGTCAGTTATACATATGTCGAAATTTGAGAATGCAATCATATTATTAAATATTGAGAAATATATAAAATATGAGCATTTATTTCACAACTACATCTTATGTGTAACTAGGCCTACATAGTATGTTTTATTAGAAGTCGTGAGTCTTTATGATTTTCAACATAAAGCACAATATTAAAGAAATATTGAATATGCTTATCTGTATACGTAATCAATAGAGGGCAGAAGCATTATTATAAAGGTTGACGACGTAGGATTGTTAGAGATGGTGGCGTGGATGATGTGTTCATCAAGCCAGGAATCTAATTTTCCATGTTTAGAGTTGTATATGGTTACGAATGTTTTGTTAATTTTATTTGTTTTAAAATACCTGCCCATAACTAAATCTAACAGACATATTTGTATCCTTGAAAATGTTTTCCTATAAATGTATGTCTCTAAATGTTAATGGCCTTAATAATCATATTAAAAGAGGAAGTATAGTTAAATATCTGAAATCGAACAAAGCAGATATAGTCTTTCTACAAGAAACTCATATCATTAATAAAGACCTAGATAGAATGTCCTTCAATGGTTATATGGTTCTTGTGGAATCTCACTACCAAGCCAAAATAAGAGGCACGATGATATTATGGAAATAAACATTGCCAATACCCAAAATTATAGATACATACTCAGACAAGAATGGCATGTTATGTTTGGTAGTTTTAGATATTAATAAAAGGAATGTAACTTTAGTAAATACATACTGGATACCTGGTATTGGAGTGGAAACAGCGAATAAGCACTTAGAGTTAATAACTACCAAAGCCAAAGGAGAAATAATACACGCAGGCGACTTTGTCTTCTCACCACAAAAGATACCACTAGAGATGATAAATTTAGAATGTCCTCAGCAGCCAAAAAATTAAAGAATTTTATTAACATACTATGCCTTAGGGATATATATGATATAAAAGAACCACAGTCATTAAAATACACTCATTATTCATATAGATATGGTACACAAACAACAATTGATAAAGTACTATTTAATAATAACTTAATTTCTAAAGTTCAGGAAGTTCTAATTAGTTCCTGCCCAGTATCGCACCACAATGCCATATTATTCAAGGTTAATATCACACCAAAAGATCTAATAACCTGGCAAAGACTACCTACATACATTGTCACACTTAATGGATTTAAAGAATGGCTTCTAAGTGAGATCAAATTCTTTCTTGATATAAATGACAATAACGAGACTTCTAAGACCATTTTATGGGATTCCTTAAAATCCTATCTATATGGTAGAATTAAAAGTTGGTATTTAAACAAAAGAAAACAATGGGATAATAAATTAATAAAAATACAATCAACAATTGATGCTATAAGAAAGAATTTAAACACCAAAGATATTAAAACAAACTCTGAATTAAAATCATTAAATGCAAAGTATTCAGAAAGTGTAAATCACAAAGTGGCAATGAACTTAGAGAAACTTAAAATTCAATCTTACTCAGTAAATCCTTAAAACTTACATAGACTGGCAGTCAAATCAAAACATTTAGCAAGTATCAACCACATAAAAGAAATTACAGATAGAACAAGAACGAAACCAAAGCAAGTGACAGATCTCAAAGAAATTTTGGAGATTTTCAGAACACACCACAAAAAAGTAAATAGCACTAATACAAACCCTGATAACAATATACTTAAAAGCAATTTTCTGAATGAAAACATTAATAAAAAAGTAACAAACGAACAAAACACCAGTTTGCTCAAATCAATATCTTTAAAATAAATCAAAGAAAGTATCCAACAACTTAAAAATAACAAGGCCCCAGGACTAGATGGAATTATAGGAGAAATCTATAAATTACTGCCAGAAGACTCCTTAAAAATTCTAGTAGCTGCTTTTAAGGAATTCGGAGAAAATAAAAAAATCTTTCCATCATGGAAATATGCCGTTATCTCCTCCATTCTAAAGCAAGATAAAGATCCTAAATTAGTAACATCTTACCATCCTATCTCACTACTAAATGTAGATTATAAAATTTTTACCTCAATACTTGGAAAAAGACTAAACCAATTTATCCCAAAAATAATAGAAGATGACCAAACTGGTTTTATTTTGAACAGGAAAGTTCAGGACAAGGTTATCAGACTTCTATCTTTAATGGGTTTTGCAAACAAAAAAAAAATAATTGCCAATCATCAGTCTAGAGTTAGAAAAGGCATCTGATTGTTTATCCTGGTCATATTTATTCAAAGTTTTAGAAGAGAAATTATCATTAATAAAAATGTGCATTCTTGCAAAATTCTTGTTTCTTATTCAAACCCTAATTATAAGTCCTCCTAAAAAAACAATAAAACAACTTAACTCATTTCTAATCAAATTTCTATGGTTTCCACAAAAGCCAAGAATAAGATATGATTGGCATTACAGAGAGTGGGAAAAAGGTGGAATCGCGTTCCCAAATCTAGACCTTTATACTGAATCAGTTATATTTCACATTATGAGTCAATGGTTAAGCCACAAATACACATCAAACTGGAAAAATGTACATAAAACTATGTTATTGTCTAATACAGATAAAGCAATAAGTGATGACATTTTTACAGAAAACAATAAAATATTCTTAGTAGTAAAAGACTTAGTATACAAAGAGAATAAAAATGAGAAACAGCCATATTGTATTAATTATATACTAAACAATTTTAAAAGAATAATAAACAGAATCCACTTGGCAAGACATTTTCTAATCCTAATGTTTCCAATAGTGCACACAAAGAGTTGCCTAGATTCATTTAATATGAAGAAAATAATAGAGATGATGGGCAATGGTCTACATTTTTGGCACCATTTCCTAGGCACAAGTGATGTATACGAACCAAACAGTCTTATAGCCAGATACAACATAAATCAAAATAATTGGTTAAACATTCAAACCTACAGAGAGCACTTAATAAATGAATTTAAAATTAATAAAGTGATCAATATTTCATTAAAACCTAAAATAATTTCTCTTTTATGTGAATTAAACTCAACAAATCATAACTTGGGATTTTCATTATCTAAGTTATATAAAGTACTAAGAACTGATTTAAAATTGCCTGAAGACTCTCTGTGGAGCTATGTGGAAAAAAACAAATAAATTTAATTTTACAGAAAATGATAAATCATTAATACTCAAATCAGTTAACCACACAACATCATCCCCTTATTGGAAGATTTTTACATGGAAATATATTCATAGAAGCTATTTTACCCCACAAAAAATAGCTATAATGTCAAATAATACTAGTCATAATTGTTGGAAATGTGATGAAAATGTATGTGCAGACTGGATGCATATGTTCCTCAAATGCAGAACTGTCACTCCTTTCTGGCAGGGATTTAGGGATTTTACCAAGGCCGCGGTGGTACGGCGGTAGCGTTGTTACCTCAAAGCAAGAGGTTCTCCCGTTCGATTCTCGGCTTGGCTTGGGAGTGCCTTCTGTGTGGAGTCTGCATGTCCTCCTCGCGGTTGGGTAGCGGTTGAAAGACATGCGTGCGTAAATGGGCGTGCCTTCATTGAAGGTTGGGCATCGACCTGGCACCTCGGCGTTTCATAAAAGTCTACTGCCAATCATTAGCGGACCAGAGTTCCGCTGTGGTGACCCCTTACCGGGAAAAAGCCAAAAGACAAACAACAACAACAACAAAGACATTGTGGTTGGATAAATGTGTAATTACAGATTCGCTGTTACTGTTTAATGCTCCGATACCAGAGTATATCCCAAAGACACAAATGCTTCTTCTTTGGTCCCTTCTGGCAATAGCAAGGAAAAATATCACTCTAAACTGGAAAATCAAAAATGTCCTTTAATTTTCTGAGTTTATATTGTTGGCTAAAACTGAAACTGTATGTAATAGAGAACTTCTAACTCTTGCTTCAAGAACAACAAGAACAACACAAAAGAAATTATCTTGGATGAAGCTTAAAAAGTTACTAGATAAAATGTAAGAATTTTAATCAAAGTAGATTAATGTTATGGGCATTGTACATAGTTTTGTTATCTACAGTTATGTTATCTATACTTGTGTTATGTATTAATTGTATAAATGATGTAGACAAAATTACATTTTTTGTGAAAAACCAATAAAAATAAAGTTATATATAAAAAAAAGAAATATAACAGCATTATTCACATTTAGACCAAATCCTCTAGGCATTACACACAATATATTAGTGTATGTCTCCATACAGCTGTTGCAATAGATTTCAAACAACACTTCCAGGCTGTCTTCCTCACAAGTAAGGCAAAGGGACAACGCCTAAGTGGAGTACTCAGTTATATTCCACTGTTGCCATGGTATTGGCTAAGGCAGTAGCTGCACAGCTGATGTGCATGTAATTAACTACTTAGGAACACCAGTTGGTTATCAGGATAGCACATGTTACTGATCTCTAACTATAAATGGATGCCTTGTCACACATTCAAACCATCTGTATCTACCTGTAGAACAGTACAAAATTCTGAAACACAAACCAAAAGCAAGTAATATACCTGTCAGTAACACCTCCAGTTACTAAGAATGTATGTATGCATTTAGTATGTCTGTGTATGTAGTACCTGTTCTGTAAGAATTACAGTGTAATCAATGCATATAGTGGAAATAGCTATTTTGTAGCGATGTACTGTTGAGCAGTTGTAATGCTTGTAGTATTTTATGTGTGTACTGCTGTACACACCACAAGGGATGATATATATGGGCTTGGAACTCACCAATTCTCTTCCAGCCACTGTCAGTGTCGGGGTTGGTCCAACAAGTATGTGCTATAACAGGGGATAGTATATGTCGATATATTGTAACAGCAGACATATGTATGGGTGTATAAGTAAGATGAACATGTCAAAGGTGAGCTTACTGTGCAAATATGGTTTGCATTGTGGGATATTGTACCAATAACTGTGTAATGTACAGTATTTTAGGTAGATCTGTATTCCATTTTACATAGCATTTCTGTTATGTTATGCAAACATTAGTTATGTCTCTTGGCAATTACAATACTCAATAGCAGGATACATATGACTTGTATTCATCTGACAGTTTTGCAGCATGATAGCAAAGGTAATTGGAAGAGCTAGGTAACTATCCATGCACATAACACGTGTAATATCCACTTCTCTAGTATCATTTGCAAGCAATAACAGCTGTGCATGTGTACATGTTATGCAAATGTGTAGTGACCCTTGTTACAGGGCTGGGCCAAATGGCTATGTGCACACCTACATAGAGTGGATATTGAGAATAGAGACACATAGGTTGAACTTTCAGGTTTGTGTAGCCTAACCTCTCATTGCTAACCTAACAGCCGCTTGCAAATACTGTATGTAAGGTAGCGCACAGTACTGGTAATGAAACAGGTTGCATATCATCTTTAACGCCAGTGTAACATCTGCAGTAGGAGTGTAAGATGTAGGAGACTGCTACCCATGTGTAATAGCTGCTTCATAGGTGATGGCTTACACTATCTGATTATATCCTGATCATGCTGATAGTGGCAGCAGAGTCTATTGATACATGACTCTGTTTGGGGAGTGTGTGTCTGTGCCCAACAGAGCTCATGGTTCTGCTGGATATGTGAGTATATACCCAGACCTGTAGACACTTGCATCATCTTGTAATCAACTATCAGGATGTGATGTGCTCCTCAGAGGAGGATTGCTGCTAAAGGCAGCTACTATGTTTCTGTAATAGTTAGTGTTGTCACGTCCATAACACAAGTAATTACTTGTGAGCATCACTGATTAAAACATCTTCATAAGCAATAAGTACACTAAATACAGTACTTGGTACTTGTAGTACTAAATGCTCATACAGGCATGTCCACTAGTCAGCTACTGGTCTTTACTAATGTCAGCTTTGTATATGTGGTCATCCTGGGGGAATGTAATCTCTATGCCATGTACACTGCCAAACCCACCTAACACCACACCCCACATATTGTCTGGGATACAGCTAAAGGGGTAAGCTGGAAGGCAGTCCAGTCTACAGCCATGACTGGACTGGACATTCATGAGGTATAGGTTAACACATGCATCTCATCATCACAACCGACACATACTATTACCAGAACACAGTAAGGACACCCACACATACTACCAGAAATCACATACATTCACAGAGGCTTCTAAGTATCTGGCCAAGCAATTGACCTCCCAAGCTGGAATAGACAGACAACAAAATACACAAACTGTATAACATAGTTTGCATAATCGTGCCAGACCTCAGAGCACATGTCCAGAAACATGCCCAACAGTTCTCATTTGTGAATGCAAACTCTAGCACTATGTTACACACCAAGCTATACAAGGGAAAACATACTGTCAGCTGCCTGTCTGCCATGATTAGCCACATACCCATACACTCAGACCACGTCCTGAACTATACACATGGCCCTGGCATATTCCATATCGTTGTGCAGGACCTGTGATGCAGTAGCCTGGACTGCATGGAAACACACATGTAGGAACTGTCAGGTCTTGTAGCCCATGCAGGTATGTCCCAAGGCCTGGGTAGCATTCTGCCATTGGCCAGAATGATACTGCAGTACAGGGACAAAAGGATTGTATTCCACAATTGTCTAATGTACTGGTGCAATGCAAAGGGTATCCAGTATCCCTCTGCCTGGGATAACATGGTTGACAGACCATGATGCTTTGCCAAACAGGACCTGCACCTGTCACCCCTGGGAATCTGGATACTGGCTAGAGCTCAAGCTTCCCCTGTAGTGCCTTCATCATGCAAATTTCAAGTGAAAGTCCACTGCTGTAACAGGGACAGCCAAGCAATAAACTGCGGGTCTCGCTACTCAATGATAAATTTCAGAAACTCAATATGGACTCACTTATGTCAATCCTTAACATGGAGAACATATCTGTGCAATGACTGAGATATGGTTCAACGCTCCAGGGAGCGCACCTGCATGACCATGTTGTAACACATACCTCACCTCTTGCCCATTATCATTTATTGGAACACACGGGCCACAGGTGTGTCCATATTCCTGAAGGATATGTACACCTTCACACTAGTTGCACTTGCATAACTTCAGATGCATTATGCTGAGCAACTACCTTTGTGCCACAGTGGAATCCAAATTGCACCTTGCGACAGATCACCCACCATGCCTCAGAATTCCCAACTGTCATATTGTGCTGTAATGGGGAATATTAGGTTTGAGACAGAAAACCATAATAATGGCTACTGTCAACTATTCCATTAAGAACTGAGAAGACCCCTCATGTACCAACACCTGCGCTCAATGCATGTTGAATTTCATCAGTCCCAATGACCTGATCACCATAGTCACACAACCAGGGCTAACAGTATGCTACACATAGTCAGTCTCCAAAGCCAATGTTATGCTTCTTAAGAGCGAAGTGGTGACTGTCATGGCAACCATGCAGATGGACAAAGCATGTGAAAATGCTGAATCCTATACAAATGAACTTTAAGCACTCACATAAGTGCAGTGACTGTGCCATTGAAACAGAACCAAGATTCAACCAAACACAAACAAGAAGGCAAACTGGTGGTGCCCTGCCTTAAAGTGTACCACAGGAGGTAGTAACTGTTGCAAGAGTGGACACACATGAGTGGAGGTGATCTCTGGTCAGCATCAGTAAGATGCAGATACACCATATAAAACCACACAAAGCTACTGTGAAACTAATCAGCCACATATTATGAGGCCAACCACAGAGCATTCTATTGCTGTGTCATGAATTGTAATGGAAACAACAAGACCTGCCATGCTTCACAGCACTATGGCATGAGAAGTACTGCACCTACAGAAATAGCACCTGTTCATCCAGATAGGGTCTTGGAGAACCTAAACCCACTCCCACCTCCCCCCAACAGGTACACATATTTATATATCCATGTACTCTACAGAGCCCCTGTATTAACAACTATGCAGGTACAAGCTGCACTCTCTAAAGTCATACATACAGCTTTCATGGGACCTGTCAACATCCCAGGGTGTATCCTACAGAAATGTCAGAACAATTTGCTCTCCACATACACATCATGTTCAATCATAGCTTCATGTCAGGCTGTGTACACACTGACTGGTTCACAGCAACAGTTATCACACCCCACAAGGGGGAGACACCACTGATAATGGGAAATAGTGCACTATTACCCTGCTGAGTCTGGTCTGTAAGGCCATGAACCATGATCAACTTATTTGATGAAGTCAGTACAGATGTAGATGACAGTAAGGTTGATCACACAGCATATTATGACCTTGCCAGGTCTTAGGACACTATCACCCATACTGTGTTCCAGCTACACTCAGTATACTAGGTGTATATGCCTATGTCACAGGAGTGGTTGGCAACTGGACTGCTGGCAGAACCAACACTACAGTAGGTGTCTGACTAATACACGCACATCAAACCAGTGCTAGCTACAGTAATATAGGGTTAATTCTTGGTACTCCCCCTCTTTGTTATCTATACCACACAGACTAACACAGAAGGCATCTGCCTATTGATGTTTGCAAATGACTATGAACTAGGAGCAATAACTGACTCAATGTGTGCTGCGGTCAACATACAGAAGAGCCTTTGTGGGTGGATGTGTGGTGTGTGACGTATGGCCACACTCTGACAGTTAAGTATTGCATTTTCATCCCCTATGTTAAAAACCCTGTACCCAAGAACTACCACCTAGGCAGTGGTCAACATAATGGAAACTGTGTGTGTATGGGATGCAGCAGGACAGTAGTCTTTCCTTTGATAGTTACTTCACCACACCAGACAGGTAGTCGTACGTGGCACCCCTAATCATGACAGGGTGCCATCCATGAATATAGAGATCATTGTTCAGCCTTACTCAACACTCAAGTAACCCATAATAGAAAACATATCTCCTTTAAATGTTATTGGCCATGTTCAGATGGCCTACACTGGCCTTCCCAATCCCTAGCTCCACTATGTAGCATTATGCCTACCCTGAATAAAGCCATGCCCAACCCAGAGATGTTGGCCATGCTACACTTACACATCCTGATTTCAAATAAACACATACTTCATGGACATCCACCTTTCTAGTACAAGGATCACAACATTCCTGACAGATCTCTGTCCCATACACTTTACATACTCCTGCCATACTATGCATCCCTGTCCAGCGAAGCTGCACAGTGCCCCTCTTTGTGACATGGTGTGAGGAACGCATTGCAAATATATCAGTATCCCTGTGGATCAGTTCTGTGGCACTGCTTGAACTGGCCACTAAAACCTACCTGTCTGTTGGCTACAGATAGGTAACCTTTCAGCCTAGGCTCATAAATGGCCCAGGGCATATAGCCTACTAGTTCACTATGACCATACATGCCATAGTTGATATCCAACCCTGCAAATACCATCAGGCTAGCCATTGTCCCATGTGTTTCACATGTGCAACACGGGTAATACATGGCAGGATGCTAAACAGCTGTACTGTGCCATGTAGATGTATATGGCAAAACACATACATGTAAAACTTTCTGTGAGCAAGTCTGCAGGGTCACAGGTCACATCCCTTAAGGCTGTGTATGACTATATATGTGACATATACACAGCATTAAGGTCTATTGCATTAATGTGAACACATCCAGGCATGTGCTGATCGGTAAAGACACCAGTACAGGCAAACAGATATGCCCACATGAAGACATCCACATGGAGTATGAGCAATGTTATCACTTGACACACACATATATGGTAATAACATCAAATCACCAGTAAGTGTCAAATGTGTGTGAGTAAAACATGTAAGTGGTGTTAGTGCCATGTAGATTTGCAAAGACATATTTGTAATCTTAATAAATGTGATAAACATGTATGTTCAGCTGTACTTCTGTACTTCTCTGTGAGTTACTGTGACCTGTCTCCATCATTATGTCTTCCAGGTATGCCGTGTGCCAGGCTGCCACCATACACCCACTTGGAGGATGAGGTCCTCATCCCATACCTCTTTGACAACCGTGTAACACTCTTCAGCCATGTGCCACAGGATGCACAGCAGTGGGATGCCCAGTGGGAGGAACTCCGCAGGAGGGTAAATGATGTCGGCGGCCACAATCACACCTATCAGCAAGTGCGCCGACACTGCACAGACCTCAAAAGAGGGGTGAAACAGCATGCTAATGCAATCACTAGGGAACAAGGTGCAACAGGTGGAGGGCCACTCACCCAGCCCCCATTCATACGTACCAAGGAGCTACTGGCCAACCTGGAGACACCTGCAGACCTCCATCCACAAGCTTTAGCTGGTATTGTGGAGGTGGGTGTCTCTCAACCACCGAGCCTGGAGTTGTCTGGTAAATCACTACTGAACATAACACACCTATATTTCATATAGTTACATGTGTTACTGTACAATATGTAATGTAACATCATATACAAGGCATGTATGCGCACATTCCACATACTATAGTCTGCTACTCTATGTATGCACAGATGTGTACACTTCATAGTGTAGTCTATTATACTGGCTTATGTACTAACATGGACATTGCACCCTGTAGCTATCTCACAGGTGTGGATAAGGATCTTACTGCTGTGACACTCCTATGTAGGTACCTCTGGCGTTTCACACTGACACCAGCCTGTTGCAGGTGAGATTGTTATTTATCAGGCTTGATAATGCACAGCTCATATTAATTGCATGCTATCTGCCATGTGGCCTTTAACACATGTACACATAATGTATGGTGGTCCTGTTAATATGCACTGGTCAGACCTGCAATGCATCACAGTGGTTAACCATATGGAATGATTGAAGACTATATGAAACATCTACACTAAACCTTACATACTGTCATTGCCAGATGTGTGGACAGCTGTGAATACAATGGTGGAGGCGTGGATCACTGTAGGGACAGGTACTACAGATTAGCATTACACATGTGGGGAATACAGACAGTACTATACAGAGAACATATGTGTGCACACACTCTAAATGTGTTGGAGTTGGAGTATGACCAGCCCACAGGATTCACCCTTGTGGATTATACCCATGCTATGAATGTCACACAATGTCATGTGCTATCTGACATGTCCATGACATGTAGTGGGCTGACTGCAACACTGCTCAACCATCCTGCAAAACATGATATCGCACATCCCAAACATACCACCCTTTGTCTGCATAACCCTGTCCTCAGTGGAGCATATGACATCTACGGGTGTATGTCATATGGGATAACACTGACATGTGACATAGATGCCCATCACAACCATTGGACAAAACATGTGTACACATGGCCATGGAGGATTTGTGTAATGGTGATATTGCAGATGTGAAAGACTAAACATCATACAGGCCTTTGCACAGCTTGTGTAGGCATGACATCAAAACCACCACATAACATGTCTTGAACATATTGAGTGTGTCATGACATGAAAGCATTCACCTATACAATATCCAAATACATACATGTGTTGCACAACATACACATACAACCACAGCAGGCCACAGATACAGTACATGTACCTTGATGGTGTCAGACATCACTGTCATGCTTGCTCCTCATGTGTGTGAGGTGCACAGATGGCATGTGGGACATGGAGTACTGCTAAGTTAGCCATGTCGGGCATAGTTGCCAGGCATCGGTAATATGGTTGCAGATGTGCAAGGGTGTCACCTGTATACCCTACAGTGACCTGTGTCACACATTCCACATTAGGGTTTAGTGTGTATACACCTCAGTGACATGGGTCACATTCCACATTAGATATGTATTGTATCAGTCATTGCTATGAACTGTGTCTGTAACTCACACTGTAGAGCAATAGTGAAGCCACATGATGCCCTGCAATGGCTATGCACATCATATTTGTAGGGTGGACTGACAACATTGCGTCAGCTGAAGGTCCATATTAGTATAACACGTCCCTGCATTGGGACACCATTACCTTACTGTATATTTGAAAGGACACCATTGTGGTACACATGTATGC
>NC_056739.1:1932643352-1932703352 GCF_019279795.1 Protopterus annectens | reverse complement strand
ATGTTCTGTCTTCCTCTTTCAGGTGTAATTGCATGTGCTGGGGGATGTCAGTGTTTGCAGTTAGTGTCCCATATGTAAATGTTGACTATTCACAGGTCTGTATGACAATACCTGCATGCACTTTGTAGCTTCCACATTGCAGTTTTAATCTCCCAAGTTTCAATTATGTTTACTGATCTAATGATCTAAGAGCATGATAGCTGTGTAGTAAGCTACTGTGTTCAGAGCCATCACATCCATAGTGGGTGACATCACAGGTATAGTTACCTGGAGCGGGGAGAAGTTAAAACAGTGGTATAGCAGATGACAAGGGTAAAGGCCAGTGGAAAAAGTGGCTTCTTATTGGGAAGCAGTAATACCCGCTCACATGACAGGATGCAAACACAGACACATCCAGGGATTCACAGACACAGTAACACACCCACACACTCAGGGATTCACAGACAGTAACACACACACTCTGACACACACACACAGTTGCCAGTGTTGGGATGAGAACCCCTCCCTATGTGCAAATCATCATTATAGTATTATGCAATTACAAGATGTGCCACAGAGATTACACATGTATAGGTAGTCGGAATGGCCTAAGATTGAGGACATCAACAGGGATATTAGATTGCAGTGAGTGAATGTGGGGTGGGGGGTTCATCAGTTGGCTATGTAACAACAAGCCTCACCCCAGGGAGTAGATGTTTACAGGCGGTTAGAATGCCCTTCTAAGATAGATGACATCAACAAGGATACTAGATTGCATTGAGTGGATGGGGGGAGAGGCCTTAACATTTCACTATCATTCACAAAGATATACACCTATGTCACACACATACAGACACTTGACATGTGTGAGATTCAACCACCTGCCTATGCCTTTCTTTCTACACTTCAGTCTGTACTGATGTCTACCACAGTGTTCAGGAGAGTGAAAAACATTTGGGATGTATTTCCCACCATACGTGACATATGGGGACACACACCCACATGTGTCAGCACTGTGAATCAAACACCTGCCTATATCATGATAGGCATTACAGAGTTACAGCACTATCACACATGCTACAAAGCATACTGACTCTTTCCTTTGCCACCTGTGCTAATATATGCACAATATATGCACAGGGGAGGTATTACTGTTACAGGTATCAAGAGGTTTGCCTTCAGTGTCACCCTTACTGCATTCTACATTGTGTGTCTTCCACTTCAAATAACAGAACCATAGCAAAGCAGTTACACAGGTTATTGGAAGAATGGTTGTAACACATCTGTGAGCTGTCCTCAATAATCATTTATCTGCAAAGTAGCCCCACCACTTATTAGTCATGTCCAAACATCTGTCCATACCTAAAGTACAGCTTACTGTACTTTGAGCATATCACCATATACAGTTGGCAATGTTGAGGCTGCATTGCAACAGCATGATGTACTAAGACAACAGTCACCTTCAAACATCAGACACTGACACACGCATGGAATCTAAACACACATCAATACAAGTACACATATGCAGTCTCCATCAGTAAGTGGACTAGCTGGTCAAGAGGATACATTCCACACCTTCCCCACACCATGTGTGAAACCTAGCCGAGCATTACATCATAATGGTTGTTGTATTCATGTACTGGTAGGTACCCACTGCCACCTTGTGTAATTTGAGTCAGTGCATCCGAACAAGCCCTTTGTTTCTAAGTGTATGAGCATGCCCAGTATAACCTTGTGTAGTTGTAGTCATAGTGCATCCCAAACGGCCCTGTGCTACTAAGTGTATGAGCATGCCCACTGTCACCTTGTGTAATTGGAGTCAATGCATCCAAACAAGTCCTGTGATTCTATGTGTATGAGCATGACCACTGTAACCCTGTAGAGTGATAGTAGTTGTCCATTCCACAGATGGGCATACTCCAGTTCAGGGCTTGTTGTGCTACAACTATACCTCTCAGACCTACCTATGTCTTACCTGCAGATGATGTGTCATGTTTGTGCATACAGGTTGTACTTTAAACACACAGGTTTACAGCTATGTACATCTTAACTGTCAGTATCCCTGATGTTGTCCTCACTCTTAGAAGGGTATTCTGACTGCCTTGAAATGTGTGATCTCTGTGGTGTGTCTCGTAACTGCGTAGTACTGTACTAGTGATCTGTGGATAGGCAGGTGTTCTGATTTCACCACTGGCAACTGTGTTTGTGAGTCAGCAAATGGCTGAGCGTGGTTGTGTGTGTATTTGTGTCTGCATCCTGTCATGCCAGTGGGTTTTGCTGCTTTCCAAAGAGAAACCACCTTTTTCACTGGCCTTCATCCTTGTCATCTGCTAAATGACCCTTTTCCCCCCACCCCACTGCAAGTAATCAGTCCTGTGATGTCACCTAACTCAGAAGCAGAATCAAACTAAGTGTAATTGTATGGTGTCTGTGGCACATACCCCGACTGCATACCACTCTACTAGTTACCTTTACATAGGCAAGATGTGTATGCACAATACAGGCAAGTGTGTGTGTGTGTTTGTGTGTGTGACTACCCTGTAGCCAGGCATACACATGTGTTATGTCTTTTAACATGCTGCACACCATGGTAGTCATCTGTGGAGAGTGGAGACTACAAATTATTACATAGTTAGGAATAGAAAAGAATAGACAGTCAAGAACGACTACAGTTGGGTATGTTGATTTCCTGTGCCACTGTCGAGCAGTGGCACAGAAGTGGTCACTGGGGTGTATGTCCATACCAATCATTCCCCCATCCAAACTCCACAATCCCTGGGATATATTTCCTTAGCCATCATTTCCCACCCCAAACTCCACATACACAACAACCAACCCTTCTCTGGTGAACAGATAACAATTTAAGTGTTATAAAACAAGAGATGCCTCTGTTTTGTGTACAGGTCAGTTCATTTGTATCTCTTCTGTGTAACAAAGGGTGTTTAGACATGTGTGTGTGTGTGTGTGTGTGTGTATATATATATATATATATATATATATATATATATATATACATATATATGGCTATAGCTGTGTCTGTGTATATGTGTATATAAATATGTGTGTACACATCCCATAGGTGCATATATGTATTTAGTTATGACAGTTGTACAGATGTAGACTTGTCTATTTTGTTTCACAGAGTACAGTACATTCAAGGGTACTGTGCATATGTACACAAAGTGACTGTCCCATTTGTTTTCAGTACTGTGGAATACCTGTAGTAAGATGTGTATTATAAAAACCATCAACCATGTATACAACCCAGGTGGCTTAGTGGTAAGTCCAGTGACCTCGGTGTGCGTGGTCCAGAGTTCAAGACCTACAATGATTGTTGATAATTTCATTTAGGACTAAATAAGACATTTTTTATGTGGGTGTAAATGTGTTTTCACGACAGTAAGCAGTGGGTACACACAGGTACAAGGCATGTGCAACTCGCAGTACACTAGAAATGCCCTTCTTTGGCAATCCTGTTAATGTCACCCACCTAGAAATACACTTCTGTGATGGCTGTAACCCAGTAATCTCTGTAGCACATTTTGTAACTGCATAATGCTGTAGTGTGATAAACTAGTTTGGTAGGTGTTTTAATCCAAGACATGCTAACTGTGTGTGTGTGTGTCTGTCTGCCTGAGAAGGGAACAATGCTTTTTAGAGTACGCACACTCCTTACGATTCACATACTCACCTTTGGCATGCCTGCTGATGTCACCCACCTAAAAATACACCTCTGGGACTGCTGTAACCCAGTAATCTCTGTAGCATGTCCTGTAACTAGTTTGGTAGGTGTTCTAATCCCAGACATGCTAACTGTGGGTGTGTCTGCCTGCCTGCCTGCGAAGGAAGCATTGCTTTTTAGAGTACGCACACTCCTGATGATTCACATACTCACCTTTGGCAACCCTGCTGATGTCACTCACCTAGAAATACACCTTTGGGACTGCTGTAACCCAGTAATCTCTGTAGCGTGTCCTGTAACTGTGTACCGCTGGAGTGTGATTTAGAACTGTGGTAGGGATCCATCCACAATCATGGCAGTTATGTATGTTTTCTTTGTGTTTCAATGTCTGTGTAGGGAGTAATGCGTTATACCCTACTCACTTGCAGGACATTTACAATGCCCTATTTTGTTACTCCTGCTGATGTCATACCCTGTAAAATACACCTCTGGGGAACAAGTACCCTAGTAATCCTCATGGTGTGTCCTATAACATCTCTATGGAGTAGTGTGAAATAGATCTTGGTCATGGGTTCTATACCCACACATGTCAGTTGTGGACATGTTGTGTGTGTCTCACTGTCTGTTTTGTGAGCAATGCATTTTGGGCTACTCACTTGCAGGAAATCTGAAAACCTGTTGATGTCATTCCTTGTGAAATACATCGTTGAGGATGGAGTAGGCCAGTAATCTATGTAGCATGTGCTATAACTGCGTAATGCTGTAGTGTGATGAATTAGTTATGTAGGAGTTCTATTCCAAGACATGGCCAGTGTGTGTGTGTGTGTGTGTGTGTGTGTGTGTGTGTGTGTGTGTGTGTGTGTGTGTTTCACAGTCAGAGCCTGTGTGGAGGTGGCTGTGAATGTCTAACCACGGGACATGTTGAAGAGCGGGTTTTGTAGTTTTCCTATATGGTGGCCATATTATATGCCACAATGTCCACCTCACGAGGTTTACAGATTTCAATCAGCCAAGAGACTGGGTTAGCAAGCCATACCCCTACATCTGGCAAAAGGCCTGGTGAACACAGTAAGCAACCCTACTATTACCCAGACTATGGTCTGAACCCATGTGTCATATACAAACACACTTGCCTAGAATATCCCGCTATGTTGCTAGTACCCTGCACATTGTTGACATATAGTAGGCATGGTGTGATTGCAGTGGGCCACAGAGGGCATGGCTCCATGTCCAACAGTACAATAGGCACATAATTGCGGACAATGCGCCTTCACTATGTTCCCCACTGGACACCTGCAACATATGTGGTGCCATGAAATGTGATCCACAAAGGACATGCAATGCCTTACACACATGCCCTTTATGAACAGATGCCACTGACACCAGGAAATACCTGTATCATGCTATCATTGCAGGTGCAGGGTCAACCTGCTGTCTATTAGCAGGTCCTGCCACACCAGGCCAGTATTGGCACAGGCCAGTATTGGCACATCTGATGATAACAGTCAGTGTACACAACATGTGCCAGGCAAACAAGGTACACATAAGCATGTCACTGTACATTATTGTGGGACATGCACATTCCAGGCATTGTCCATGTCAAGGACTATCAAAAACATACATGACATGCATTGCAAAGCAATGGCCACACACAATGGTAACCAGAATGACAGGACAGGTCATACAATACCCATATGTGTGGGACATTGCAGACATTACACCCCTGAACCACACTGCAGACCACTGTCACATGGCCTGATGCCAAGGATTACCCCTCACCCAGCCTTGTACAACCATCTTGCACAGCCAACCACTACACACCCATGAAGCAATGCACACATGCATGTCAGTACTGGCACCTTGTGTCTGCATGTGGGGTATGATGTTCCCAACCACGGTCACACCCAGTATAATTCCCATTGGCATACTGACTGATGTCAGACATGTTCACATGCCCTAGCCCATAGAACCTCAGGATATCCCCTATGGTGCATATAATACTTGTGCATTACTGCAGTGTGGCAAACTTAGTAGTTAGGAAGTGTATTTGTGAGCCTGCCAAAGTGTGCCAATGTGTCTGTGTCCCTTAGAGAGTGTGTTTGTGTTGACAATGACATATGTTCATGTGGACAGCCATGTGTGCTACAACTAATGTATATCTACTATATATCTGTTGCATGCAGATGTTGCTCACCATCACACATATATATTCTTACAGCACAACATGTCACCTATGTGGGGGGGAACACCTTGGACTGGGAGGGGTGTTTGGAAGTCACAAGCCCATGAGCCCACAAATGGATACAGTGAGACTGAGGTCCCCACCCATGGGCAGTCACCACTGCACCTTCACAACCCAGAAGGTGGCTGTGCTGGTGGCTGTGTAGGAGGGGCAGGCTCACCCTCTAGTTGTGCCACTCGGCCCTCAAGCTGGTGTAGGTGGTTTCGAATCTCCCTGTCGAGCTCCCTATGCACCACGGCCCGGACCGTACCATGGGTGACAGGTTCCTGTCCGCTCCCACACCCAGGGGGGCGAGCCCCGTCCCCTGCGATGGTTCCACCCAAAGGTGGTGCAGGGCCAATGGATGAGGAGGTCCCAGGCTTGGCCCAAGGTGTGCTGGTGCCCGTTGCCATGGTCAGCTGTGGTGGGACATGTGGGTCCACTGGGACCGGCCTTCCCATAAGAGCTATGTTGTTGCATGTTTAAGGCAGATATGGGTTAGTAATAGTCAACAGCATTCACGATTAGTTATAATAGTATGCATAGGTATTCCCATTACCCAGGGCACCAGATTTAAATAGTTGCAGAGCAGGCGGAACACATGCATATATGGGTAAACAGTGGCCATGACAACAACATGCAGGTTTCATTGATGGCAACAGGCCACCAATATGGGAGTATTTTAACATGGCACATGCATAGAAACTGATGTGAATATTTATAAAACAATAGGACATATGTCCCAACAAAGGTTAGGAGTGTAGACATACCAAATGAGTTGTGTAAACTGGTTATTTTTGCACATATGTTAGGGGTGAGTGAGAGAGAGTTCAATTAACAACTAATAAATCCTTGTAGTTTTCACAACATTCGTAGTCACTGTAGTGGTCTGTCCCTTACATGTATTATTACATTACCCAATGGCGTTATATTGTACAATGGTATGTTTGCAGAGTAGTATGTAAGGGACCTGTGTCTTAAGTGCAGGCTTGACAAGATGCAGGTGTTTATGCAACATGTTGTGAGACTGCTCTCATACACTTTGGGTGAGATGCTGGTATGACAGGTATGTTTGCATGTACATTCTCTGACTATCGGTTATATGTCATTAACAGCTGCCTACATTTCTTGAATCATCACACTAATTTGTCAGGGGAACAGGGCAAAAGGCAGGTGATGTGGGCCATTTATCAGGACATACTGGGCATATTGGAACAGTTGAGGGGTATGAATATGCATACCACTCTCTATTTGTGCATTCTAGCAAAATCTGTACAGTTGTTAAGTGTAAATACGCATACAGCTTTCTGTCTGAACATTCTAACAAACTGTGTGCAGTTGTGTGGAATGATTATGCATGCAACTTACTAGTGCTCCTGGGATCCAAAGCCCTGCTGTGTGTGACAAAAGCATTACAGTTAAGATCACTGTACCCTGTGCTATCATGCAATTGTTGTGAGGCTTTGCAATGTATTTTGTCTCATATGACTGACCTGTTTGCACTTCCAGCATTGTTATACAGCACTTCATACACATTTTATCTGCATACCACAGTGTGGGTAACACTGCTTACTACAACAGTACTATTTAATAACTGCAACAGTACAACAACACATGACTGCAGAGTAAACAGAAGCAATGCAGTGATTACACCTTTATTCACAGCATATTACACAATTCTGTATACTGGTGCAACACTTTCTGAGACTCTTACATTTATTTGTTATGACAGTACATGCAGGCTATTTACTAACCTGCCTTGCGGTTCATCCTTTGCAGCCTAGCATCATAGGCTTGCTGGTTCACAGCATGCTCATCTGCAGCTGTCAGAGAAGTACAATGATATTTAGCCATACCTATCCATAGTATACACAAGCTTGGCAAATATTAACTGCATAGTGGAAGGAGTACTTACTCAGTTCTGGTGCATTCTGCATCTGCCTTGCTTCCTGGATCCACTGTTCCAGGACATTCCCCCCTCCACCGCTTCAGGTCTGCATGGTGGTGTCTGACCTGCTCAACAGTCCGGGGGATACCTGTGGCACTATTGAGGTCACGGGCGAGACTGTCCCCGGCCTCCGTTTTGTACTGCGAGCCCTGGTACTGGCCCTGCAGTAGTCTCCTGTCATGGTGCTTTACCAGGATCTATACCATGAATTTGGACTCCTGTATGCCCCAGCACTGTGCTCTAAAGCGAGTGCTTTCTCCCACTCCAGCCATTCTGCCTGAAAGGGGATGCTACAACCAGTTATGAGCCGTATTCCTGCCTCTTCGGTTTAAGTAGGGCCGGATTCCTGCACTTTTCCATAATTGGCCAGTTTCGAAAAGGCTAAGCTATGGGCACACCTGCTTACTTCAGGTTGGCACTGCTTAAAGAAGTGTACCTGTGGGCATATTGTATTGGCTAACCCTACACATTGCTTACAATTACTTAGTTGGGCTGTGCTGCAGTTAGCATTGTATTGGTTATCTTGGATTATATTTGCCTTTTGTCAATGACCTCTTACTCATTACAGGTTATATATGTGTCTGGTATCCATCATTCATGTGTACATACACTGTATGGGGTCTTGGGGACTTTATATCTTTATTACAGTGACACCTTAACTCTATTTTTACTGCAGTATTCCAATTCACATATTTATGGTCTGTGGCAGGTTATAGAACATTACACTGTACATAGATTCAGTTCACATATTTGATTTTATTTCCCTGTTGTGAGGATTAGTTTGCTGATACCTCCTTTATATGTATTGCTATCATGGCGTAGTGGTTTGCTACTATGACTGTGATATACAGGGTCCAGAGTTCTAGCCTTGCAGAGGCTGGTTATTTTGTTGCTGGCCAGAACACGAGCTTTTGAGTGATTAAGGCACTTTAAAGCAGTTGTGAGCGGGTCTGCACGGTTTTGCACGGAGCTAAGCAATGCTAACCTCTGGATACAGTTTCTTACACTCAGTTAGCCTCTACATTGGTTCACCAGTGTGATACTCACATACCGGCGCCCAAACAGGCTTACACCTGCTTGCTCCTGCACTTGCAAATGCACTGCATTTGGTGTTTGCATCTGACACTCACACCCCTGGGTGGGGGTGAGGACTACGATAATACCTTCTGATGCCTATTACATCAGCTTACATGACTACAGTGGGGTGTTGCAACCATGTGATTGTAGGTGTTGTATAGTGGGTTATGCAACAACACGTATGGTCATACCGTACTTAGCCATTTAAACTGAATTGTGCTGCGGTGGGACCCATATCGAGAATGGCTGCCCATTAGGAGTAAGCATGCCGGTCACCTGTACGGAATCCGCAGCCTGGCCAGAGTTTGCTTCATACTATTGGTGTGTTCCTCTTACAATCTGCACCTGTCTGGCAAATACCTGGGAACTGACACCATTAAATACAGACAAGTAATTGGGTTTAGGACCCCACATCCTTCAGTTGAGTTATGCTAATGCATACCTATTATTCTATCAGCTTTCTAAGGTTGCAAGTGGAATATGTGCATTCCGTCCCTATCAGACCTCTTAAACAAGTGGGGACAATTTTCAACTGAATCAGGGACAAGTCAAGAAACACTCAGGAACAATCAGGGACACTTTTAAAATATTAGTGCTATTGACTTGAAACATTGACAGAATCAGAGCATGTGAATTAATACACATTTTCTGAAGTAAAAGGAGTTTATAGCACTTAATTATTGTCATTATTCATTAAGTGTAATTCACCACCTTTCCTCCAAAAGTCACTACTTTTAGGAGGGATTAAGAGGGACAGAGTATAAATTTGAGTCAAAATCACGGACATCCCTGAAAATCACGGACAGTTGAGAGGTATGGTCCCTATTTGTTCCCCCAACAGTTTGTGTCCTGTCCAGTGGATTTGGTCTTAGGGGTTGAGAGGTATGGGTGTAAGCTCTGCTCATTTCGGAATATTACTTACATCCCCGGGGCAGTCCTAATACAACTGCGCCAGCCAACACCTGCACGCCTAGGCCCATAATTACATACCCATAGTTCCCCAACCTGCCCCTCCTCTACAGCACTCATCCTTACTGTTGGTGCAGGTGGAGTCTAACCACACCACTACAGACTGCCCACTCTCCGCATGTCAGGACCCATGTCATACATTGTGTCGACCCATGGGTTATCAGGCTTGCACAACCTACTGGCCCGTGTACATCTACAGCCTGGTTAGATGAATCATGACAGGAACTGACTCCAATGATCAGTCATTTTTGGGGTGTCCCACAAGGGACATTGATGTCTTTGTTTCAAGATTAGACCTGGCAGGTCTCTCCCACTGGTAGTATCCTGCCTGTAGTCTGGGAAGCAGTGGTGTGTTTACTTGTATCATGTGTTTGTCTGTTTCACCGGTCTAGCTGGGGGGGGGGGGGTTGACGCTACATGTTACATGTTTGTTAACTGGACCCCTCACCCCCATATGCACGGCCTGTGAACATATGTAATTCGTAACTGCTGTATCATATCCTAGCTATATACATTATATTTACACACACACACACACACACACACACATATATATATATATATATATATATATATATATATATATATATATATATATATATATATATATATATACATTACTATATACAGATATATCTGTATATGTAAGCATACATGTATATATTTATATATTGCTGTCTATATATATCTAACGACATATGGGTGTATGGGTGTCTGCATATGTATATATCTATATGTGGGTATGTATATGTATTCTGTCTCTGTATGTATGCATTTGTACTATGGAGAGGGAGAGGTATATCTCCTTGTAGCTATGGGTAGATATGCACACACATACCTCTACATATATACATTTACATCTGGTTATTCCGTTCCTTGCCATGTAGATTACACTTTGCTGCAGTGGGACTCGAAGCGGGTGTGGCTGTTCATTGGGCGATGCCTCTGCCCATTGAACACTTTTGCTTACATCCCTAGGGCTGTCCATATAGACCCACATCAGCCATCACTTGCACACCTAGACACATAACTAGCTACCTATAGTTCCCCCACCCGCACCTCCTCTACAGCACCCATCCTTACTCTGGGTGCTGGTCAGGTCTGAACACACCACTACACACTGCCCACTCTCCACTTCACGGGACCCATGTCATATGTTGCCTCGACCCATGGGTCATCAGACTTTTCCACCCTTGTATTTCGGGTATGTATACACCCCGGGCAAAACAGTCGGCATATCCCCTTCTTTTGGTTATATGTCAATTTTTGGGGCGTCCCACAAAGGATGCTCCTGTCTGTTTTCTAATATTAGATTTCATGGGTGCACTGTGTAGCCCCCCTCTGGTTGTATCCTGCCTGTGGTCTGGGGAACAGTGGACTAATTACATTGTTTACGGGTTTGTGTGTATGTTTCCTCTGTCTGACTGAGGGGGGGTGGTCATGCTATGTGTTACATGTTTCTTGCTTGGGCCCCTCACTACCATTGGCATAGCCTGTGAACATATATCATTCTTGTATGCTGTTTCCTGTCATAGCTGTATACCTGTGCATATTTACACGCACACATACACACACACACACACACACACACACACACACACATATATGTATATATACGTATATGTATGTATATATATATATATATATATATATATATATATATATATATATATATATATATATATATATATATATTAATATATATATATATATATATATATATATATATATATATATATATATATATATATATATATATATATACATATATATCTGTAAGGCTAGGGGCTAGGGTTGCCACCTTTTCAGATGGCCAAAGTGGGACAATTATGGTACAAACATCAGATTTTGCAGGCCAAAACATACCCACGGCCAGTACAAGGGACATAACTTTACTTTTTTGCCTAAATAAAAGCTTATTCTTGTAGCACTTTAGTTGCTTATTTTGTTTCTTTTAACATTTAGGTGTTTCAGATACAGAATAACTGTTTTATGCAACTATTACATAGGAAATAATTTTGCCCTAATATTTCAGGACAGTTGCCATTCTTACAATATTTTTGCAGGATACAACTGCCCAAAGGGGGACTGTCCCTCGCAAAGTGGGACAGGTGATAACCCTATGTAAGGCAATGCATACCCCCACGCAGACACACTTAAACATGCTTACTGGTGCTTATTTATGCTTAAACCTGCTTACTAGTGCCTTATTCATTATGTCACTGACACTTCGCTCCAGTTCACTTTTAATTGTTATTATGCAGGTTTTACAACAGACAGATGTCGAAATATGTTCATATACAGATTACCAATGGAAAATGGTATGTGCTGCAGTGGGATTCAGAACGAGAATGTCTGTTCATTAGGTGGATGCTCTAACCACTACACTATTGCTGTGCTGCTTCATTTCCATATATACCCATATACTCATGACTCTTAGTTCCCCAAACATCCACCCCAACACTACACTAACACAGCAGTCATCCATTCTCCAGTTGGATACACGGTGTATCCTCAACAGTACACATTGGCCACTCCCTACTCCTGTAGACCCATCCCATGGGTTGACTCACTCCACGTAGCCTCAGAAATCCCAAACTTTTAGTCCACAAACATTGGTGAAATGAGTGACCAATAGCACACTATTCACAATTTTTGGGTTGCCCCACCTGGGACACACATGTCTTTATTTCAAGATTAGACTCTATAGTTCATTACATCATTACTCCCGTTAACATGACACTACAATAAATTAATAGGTATTACTATGTGGTAACGCACACGTTACACTTGAGAGCTAATAATCTACGGGTTCGACAAAATTATTTTACAATTAGGACCGGTTTAGTGACTGGCGTTGCCGTAGCAGGCAGATCACAGGAATTATTCCATGTGTGAGAAAGTCCTCACATTTGATTTTTTGAGAACAGCACTGACTTCGGGCATTGTACACACTTCTGCATTTTAGCAGTTTCGCCCCTTCCCTCTTATGCACATACTATTATTCTATCTACTGTTGAGGTTTGTAGGGGCACTTTCATGTTATTATGTCTGCGAAAGGAATGAATGTTATTACAGGGAATGTACTTCTACATTTAGATGTATGCATGTGTGTATGCATATATACTTATAACGAATTCACTGACCTCCACAAGACGGGCCAATTAGAACCAGGCCATCCAACCCTGACATGCCTGGATCCATAATTTCATAACTATAGTTCCACCACCCCACCCGTGTTCGACATACACGCAAACCATCCCTTTTCCAGTTGCTATCACAGCCATGACACACCTCCACACATTGCCCACTCCCCAGCGTTAGGGGCCCTACACATATGTTGTCCCATCCCATGTATTATCAGGCTCTCCCAACATTTAGTCCTTGAACATACCTGCCCTTGCTTGTGTAATGGTCGGAGGTCCAACCATCCTACCAATTTTTGGGTAGTCCCACCAGGGACTACCCTGTGATTGTTTATAAAGTAGACTTAGCAGATCGGCAATGTTACTACCACTGGTAGTATCCTGCCTATGGTGTGAGTAACAGTGCTTTGCTCACCCCTGCCCAGCTAGGTATGACATACACTGACAGCACTAAATAATACAGGAGTTGCTGTTGATTCCCTTGTCATTCTTTTTGTATGCTTTATTGTTACAATGTTCATTCTTCATAGATATATATATATATATATATATATATATATATATATATATATATATATATATATACATTTCCTATGCTGGGCACTGCTTCCACCCGCGCAAGCGCACTCAGACTTGCTTACTGATACTTATATATGTTTTCTACTGCTTATTTGTGTTTACACCTGCTTACTAGTGCCTTATTCATTATGACACTACCACTTTGCATGACATTAGTTAAACATTTCATGCGGTACTCCAGTTCACATTTACATGTTTTTATGTAGGTTATACAGCAAAATGACATTCCACATGGAAAATGATATGTGCTATAGTTGGTCTCAAATCTTGCATGTCTGATTGTTAGGTGGATGCTCTAACCATTACACTATTGACGTTAACATCAGTTCTGCATGTTTTTCTCTATATGGTTGATTTTGATGTGTAAGCTACACTAAGCAGGGGGCAGTGATGCACAAAAATGCTGCGCTTCGCTTACACTTTCGATATTGAAGCAATACAAATGTAAAATAGGGACACTGGGAATCTAATTGTGAAAGTTCTAGGGACGGGGCTCAACATTCTGACCGTGTTTGTGTGTTTACTACTTTGATTTTATTTCAGTGTTCGTGGACACTCTTGTATGCTTAGCATACATTTGAGTATCCACGGATACTGAATTAATTGCCTACTATTAGCGGCGGGCTCTAATAGTAAGCATAGTAGGTTGTGCAACTCTGGGGGCATGTTTCCGCCTCCGTAGAGCACTTGAACACGCCCCCTGCGCTCACACACATTTCCTGTGCACTTAGCGGGTGCAGCAGTGCGCCCTCATAGTTATTCGTATGGCGCTGCTGCACCATCTGTAATGGGGACACTCGGCGCAAGGCTAAAATCATCCTTGTTCCAAGCTTCATTAATCCCGGGGACTGTCTATGCCCTTATACTACAAACAGTTTGTGTATATAGTTTTGAAAGTGCTACGATTTGGCTGGGTTACAGCATTAGATAAAGGAAAGTTTTCCAGAGTGGTATGAAAATATTTTGGCAAAATTCTACCTTTCAGCATAAGTTTTGCATTTCAACTCTGAATAAATAATCTTTTATTAATTATACTGACTATAGAGCTTAAATCAGTAACAAAAGAAACAATCGTGCTTTAAGAAAATAAAGGAATAATAAATAATAACACGATTTCCAGAAAGCAAACTTTTATTCACCTGGTGCCTCAGCAGTATAGCCTTCTAGGGAATGGAAAGTAAGCTCATGCAAGAAAAAAAAAAAAAATATATATATATATATATATATATATATATATATATAGATAGATAGATAGATAGATAGATATCAAAAAGAGATTCAATTAAGCACTAAATTAATAACAATAAATAATGACAACATACACCAATACGAATGGCTAAGCCAATCAGCCACATTATTAACCAATAATAAGTGGACTAGCCCAGATAGTTTAAATCAACGGAGCCATATCAGCAAAATTACAGAAAAGATAACAGAACCCAGATATCATGATGGGCCTCTCCAAAAATTCAGTCTGCAAATATAAACTGCAGGAGTGCTTCTCCATCATATACAAGCACCGTGACTGTCATTCAGAGTTGTTTGAAGGCAGCAAAAAAAGGCTTATTGTGTTGCTGAAGAAAAATTCAAAAACATGGTGCAAGTGAAACTGTTTCCAAACAAACCCATGTAACAGTAAGCAAATTCACTTTTTAAAAAATAGCAAGGAATGCAGGTAGCCAAGTATAATCGTCAGCTGCACATTAGTGTTAATAACAGCTTAGTACAAAAGAAGGTCTTCTAGAAAGAAAATTGTGCACAAACTGGTATTGCAAGTATCTTAAAAAATCTCAAAGTAATGTTTTGTACTGCAAGACAGGACAATATGAGAAACAATGTATTATAGTGATAATAAAGCTATTTCTACTACCCTGTGTATTAAACTGAATGACATTCTAAACATGTTAGTTTCTCAGCTCATCAGTTTGTAACGGCTAAGGCACAAAATTGTATGCTGTTCATACTTACATGCTTTTCTAGCTAAATGATGAAGTTAAATGTAAATTGAGTAAACTACCTCTTGTATGAAATTATGCTTGCACATCTTCAGATTTTCATACGATACTAGACTTTCTAATTTCTTCACTGCTTTGACAATTTATTTTGTAAAACAATGAGACTGAACTTTAAAGACAAAGCTTTCATTGCATTCCAGAAAAATGACACAGCTCTACAATGTAATCTAATGTTCTTGCACAGACCCTTATGACTACATATCACATGACCCCCAAAAAGACCCTTGACGGCTTCAGTGTATTCAATAACTACAACAGGCTTTGTTTATTACTTTACACATTTTGTTTTCTCATAAAACAAGTCCGACATAACTCAGTTATGTACTACAAAAGTGACTTCTAACAAATGTTTCTGGTCTCTGTCTCTAAAAACCCTACTACCAGAGACTTCAATAATATTTCATCTGAAAGTTATCTCTGCCCAGCAAGGAGGAGAAAACTTTGTAATTACTATTTACACAGACAGACTCACTTATGGATATGTGTTCTTTCTTATTAAGTCATAGGGGAGAAGATTAACAAAAGTGTTTTGCAGGTTTTCAGTTTGTCGGAACATTTGGACAATGAATTACAGTTTTATTTTATAAACATAATTATTTCCTGAGGTAGTACTACACTGGTTATTTGCCAGATGCATTACAAATACTAATCCACATTTCTCTGACAGGTTAATGATTTTCTGCATAGACTGAAAGTAAAGCAGTTTTGCAATACTGTTTCAAAATGTAACATAAGTATGTTGTGTCTTTTGGCTTATCCCGGTTAGGGGTCGCCACAGCAGAACTCCGGTCCGCTAATGTTTGGTAGTGGATTTTTACATGCCGAGTTACCAGCCCTGACGCATAACCTTCAATGAAGGCATGCCCATTCACGTATGCCTCCATACAGAAGACACTCTACCTGAGAATCGAACGGGACAACGTCTTGCTGTGAGGCGACAACGCTACCTAGGTATACAAGTTTCAAATTTAACAAAAATTCCTTATGCAAACAATCACTGACACAATAACACTTGTGGTAAAACAAAAAAAAATGCAAATATAGATTACATTGCATGAGTAGTAACGACATATAAATAACTGAACCATATATAGCAATTATTTTTTTTTAATTTATGCATAGGCAGCAGTATATTAATGCATGTTAATATTTCAGAGACATGATTAGACCAGTGCTTTTCATGACTTTCACGTCTTATAAATATAGGATTCTAGAGAAAAATAACTTAAAACAGTTTAGATTTTACATTTTAAAAGGAAAACACGCTTTACTGACAGCTACTGTGAAATATGCATGCACTAAAATATTAAGTTGTTTCTTTAATTTTACAGAACATGGTTTGATTGCTTCCACTTCCATTTGCCTACTGTGTAACTGTAAGAAGGTAACATGACAAGAAAGTGAATGCTCTTAAATTACTACTGAAAAGGTGCAATTGCATGCAGTGTGTTTATCTGTTTTGCAAAATGCAATACTGTGAAACAGAGTTTTTATGGTATTGAAAAATAGTTAGCTTTTGCTGTTTTTTTTTTTGTTTGTTTAGTTTTGTTTTGTGGAAACTGCAATAAAAGAAAGCAACATGTTGTTTTGCATGCATCTAAGCACTCCAGATGTTCACAAAATATACATAGTTTTATAAAATATTTACTGCATGTCTATTGAGAACAAAATTAACATTAAATGATACAGTTATAATTTAGGTAATACAAACAATTTCTGACGCAGAAAAATATTGTCTTCTTGACAAGAGATGCATGCATTGTCATCAGTTACAGTAATTCTGTAAACTAATAGCAACAGACATTGACATTAACTATAAAACAACTATATGCTGGGAAATATAGAAATAGACAAAATGATTAAACCAGTTGTCCCAAATATGATAAGACAAATCCCCATATTTAATAACCTCCGTGTTAGAATAGTGTTATTCCTACATGGAGTGAATGGTGTCCATGTCTGCATCCCCCTCTCTGCAGCGCTATTGAGATGGATCTGCAGACATGGACACTGAATGAGTGCTAGTGGGTGTGTAACAGTGCCCGCAGATCTATAACATGCCCCCTGCACTGACAAAGTGCCTTACAGCATTTTACAAAATAAAACAGTGTCCACGGACACTGAAATACATACTAGCAAGTGAAATAAATACAGGGTGTGTGTGTGACAGGTACTGTCACATACCCCCTGCATTGTGAAAGTGCCGTACGTCACTTTACAAAATAAAACAGTGTCCGCGGACACTGAAATAATGAATGATAACTGAAAGCAATGCAGGGGATGTGTGACAGGTACTGTGACATACTCCCTGCATTGTGAAAGTGCTGTAAGGCACTTTACAAATGAAAACAGTGTCCACAGACACTGAAATAATGAATATCAAGTGGAAACAATGCAGGGGGTGCTTGACAGGTACTCTCACACACCCCCTGTATTGTGAAAGTGCCATACGGCACTTTACATTAAATAACAGTGTCCATGAACACTGACATTATAAATGGGAACTGAATGCAATGCAGGGGGTGTGTGACAGTTACTATGACATCCCCTGCATTGTGAAAGTGCCATACTACATAATTACATAAAATAAATTAAATAAAAGAAAAAAAAAACCTGTTTTCCCATATGAAAGCTAAATATCCTGTCTTGGTATTTAAGCCATGCACCTACTACATGGCAAGCAATGACTCTAACCACTAAGCTGTCCACATTTTAGCTATACATTTATATAGAGCTTCTTCTATAGCTGAAATTTTGGACAGCTCCATTAGCTAATGGAGCTGTCCAAAATTTCAACTATAGAAGAAGCTATATAGAAATGTATAGCTGAAATTTGGACAACTCTGTTAGCTTAGTGGCTAGAGTCATAGCTTGCCATATAGAAGGTGCATGGTTGGAAGATCAATACAGTACATTTAGTTTTTACATGGGAAAGCAGTATTGTATTTTTTATTTTATTTAATGATGTAGTAAATTATATTTGTTAACCAGGGCAGTGTAGCCGATCCAAATTCCCAGTGTCAGTGGAGATATAAAGTGAAAACCCCCATTTAAACACAAGTGTCCCATACAGTACAGTCACACCCCAAGGTAATGTAAGGAAACACATAGGGGGAGGTCATGTAAATTATACAATGACTGGTCATTGATATTCCAAAACGAGCATGCTGATTGTTCAGCCCAGTCAGTGTGCCCATTGTAAATCCTAGCACATACCAACAGAAAAAGGTCTGGTTGCCCCATCTCTATTCCATTGCTATATACTATAATTATATATAAATATATATATATATATATATATATATATATATATATATATATATATATATATAAAACTTTTTTTTTAACAAAAAAAAAAAATTAATCCGGACTCTGGACATAGCAGAGAGACGGGACAGAGAAAATACTAGGAAAATCAGGTATGGTATTCAAAACTAAAGACACATATCTGATTTTCCTTGTATTTCCTCCATTCTCTCTCTCTCCTACCCCTAAACTGTCCGACATTTTATTTTTGTATATTAAAAAAAATAAATAAATAGGAAACAAAAATGGAGCAACAGAGTGCTTCTTTTCTGTGTTGCTTCCATTCCAAAGCACTGATGTACCTGGTATGCGTGGGAGCACAAGTCCCATACCCATGCACAGAAAAAGCCCCTGGATACTGGAAAAACATGGAAGGACAGCACGGGGCTTTTATACAAAGACATTTATTTAAGAAAAGTAAATATTTTCTCTTAAATAATGTCATTGTATAATAGCAATAACCGACCCCGTGGTTGTGGTATAGTAAGATTTACCCACAGTTGCCTTTATTTAATCACTCAGCTTTTGCCCTCATGATTAAACCACAACAACCGTGGATAAATCTTAATATACCACACTGACATTGTCGGTTATTGCTTAAGTAAAATATATACACTTAATAATAATGTATCAGTAATGAGTAATTAATATTCAATTCTGACTTCTTTTTTAAATGAAAATGTGTGTTTGCCCTTAGCTCAGTTTTGTTAAGCACTGCTAAGTCAAGCTAAGCAATGCTTAAACAGGACCAGTCTGAGCAGTACTTAGCAGTGCTCAGCTCTGCTAAGCTGGTTTGAGCATTGCTAAGAAGTGCCATTCAAAGTAGTATTCAGCTCAGCTAAGCAGAGTTGCACACTGCTAAGCACTGCTCAGCATTTGCCACCAGGTTTGTGCACTGCTCAGCTTGGCTCAGCATTTTTTAAAATGGTCCAGTGATGGCAAAGGGTGGGGATATGGCCTTATTTTAACTTCACAGGCAGGAATACTGGCAGGAAAGTGATGAGGTTAAAACTACCAACATAACAAATGCAACAAACCCAAAATTAAAGGTCACGCTGCTAAATGCTAGGAGTCTAAACATGAAACTGCACTAATTGCAAACAGGCTTAACCATGGAAAATGCTGACATATGTGCAGTTACAGAAACCTAGTTCAAAGCTGTGAAGAGCACCCCAGTCATACCTGGTTACTCATCCTATTATACAGTCAGACCCTAAACTATGGGTAGTAAAGCCAAAGGAGGTGGAGTTTCAATATATATTAAAGACATACACAACTCCAGGCTGGTCAAACTGTATGACACACAGGAGACACTCCTGATGCAGTTAAACATTGACAAGGCCCCTATACAAATCATAGCTAGCTACTGGCCCCCAAGTCTGACCGAAGATGCCAAAACTACCTCTCCAGACTTGTTGGAATCTATCCAGATTCAACCCTTTTCTCTGATCCTGGGTGACTTTAACTACCCAAACATAGACTGGAAGTATTACTCATGCCAGAACACAAATGGCCAGAGATCCCTCAATTTTGTCAATGCAAATGCTTTGGAACAGCTAGTCGATACCCCCACAAGAGGTTATAATACCCTGGACTTGGTATTAATCAACATGAGTAACTACTGCAGCATCCGTGCAGTATCATCCTCCCTGGTAATATCAGACCATAAAGCAGCTATGTTTGAAGTCACCATCTCCCACGACCCCCATCTAGTTAGGGTCAAACAAAAATAAAATGTATAGATCCATCAACCTAACTAACCTGATCTACTTTTAAGTGTGGGGAAAAAGGGGCCATAACTGGTAAACCGGTGCCAGTTTTTCCCAGGAGTGTGTGTGTGTGTGTGTGTGTGTGTGTGTGTGTGTGTGTGTGTGTGTGTGTGTGTGTCTGTGTGAGATTCGTAAATCAAATCTCAAAGTGTGTGTGTCAGCTACTTGGGCAGGGATAGTGGGGAGTCTTATTGGGGATCTGGAGAGAGAGGGAGAAACCAGTTCCAGACTGACTGTAATCTCTGTGTACTCTGAAGGGTAATTGTGCTTTACTGTGTGTGTATTTGCCATCCTCCCATTGTGTACATCCCTCACTGGTGGTAGTAGTGATGATTGAGGCTCCTTGATTACTGGGCCAGTGCAGGGTCTTCACAATGACAGTACATACTGGTGGATACAGGTGGCATATCACATCATATACCATCCTTGAGCCTGTCTCAGTCTGCCAATGTCATGTAGGATTATTTCACATATTGTCCAGGTCTCCCTGACCATTCCTGACATATTCTGGCTAGGTCAGTGTGTACCCCACACCTATAGCTGAATGCCTGACACCTATGGCTAGCATACCTGGTGAGCTACTGTAGCAGGACAGCAGTTTATAGGTATTAGTAGTGAAGGACGCTGGCTCTGGCTCAGCAGCAGTGCATACATACTGAGATTGCAACATAAGGAAATGGATAAAGTACCACATATTCATGTACCATTACTGTGTCACAAGGAGTCTGGCATGTCACAGACACATTCCCCAAACTCTGTGGCAACTATCATGTATTGTCCCCCTGGTGTGGGGGAATTCACATTTGTCTGTGGGGGTCTAGATCTATCAGGCACATGTACCCATTTTGCAAACATCTGCGTACTGCAGATGTCAGACACCTATAAGCAGGTCACTCTACACCACATATGCACTGGTCTCTGTTATTGTGTACTCCAGATGTTCCTGGAATGTCTACATGCACCTGTAGTAGCACTTACCTATTTGTCAGATGTAAGCTGCATAACATGTTATAGTAATGTTGCCCATAGGGGACATCCAGCGGTTAATGGCAGTGATGTCTGCGGACACATAACAACACAGTCTGTCACAGTAGTCAGGCCATGTCTGGTAGTCCTGGTACCATCTCAGGTTACTAGGCTATGGGCCATGAGCATACATATGCATAGCCCACACGTTAACACATGTATATGGAAGGCAGAAGCTGATGTCCCCATCCAAAAGGGACACAGGTAGTATCCCAAGGGTGTATGTGCTATTAACCATCCAGCTGACCAGGTTATGCCTGCAAAGGTTTAGGTAGCTACCCTGCCTGATGTGGACAGGGTTCCCATTCCACTGCAGGTTGCTTGTGTGTGACACACATGTGAGCTGTCCACAAGGCAGTCCAGGTCACTCACCGGGTTGAGTGTGTGTGTGTGTGTGTGTGTGTGTGTGTGTGTGTGTGTGTGTGTGTGTGTGTGTGTGTGTGTGTGTGTGTTACCACAGTGGAGCATGGCTTGCAGTTGTGTAGCAATGACAGCAATGGGGGGGTCTGTGATTGCCGTGCATGCCACAGTGACATAATCCCTGAGGAGTATGTATGACGCTGGGTAGAGGTTTGGCATTACAGCCTAATACCAAGGCAGGCCATTCAGTGTCTACATTGGAAAGTATGTTTATATTAATGTTAATTTTACATTTTTATATTAATGTTAATTGTATGTACCAATGTAGCTTCTGACATTTGCAAGGAACACATGCCAGACATAAAAATATAAGCCAGATGCATTTCATATTCGCCAACAAGGTCAAGTTTAAGCATAGCTGAGCAGTTTTTCACAGTGTGGCATGATGCTCAGCAATACTTAAATGAAATAAGAGGTATATACAGCTATTTAACAACAGATCCACGCTGGCTGAATGATTAGGGCACTGGCACTTGTATATTAGGTGGAAGGGTCAAATCGTGACCATTCAACTTTTTACACATTATAGGGAAATGTTATAAATGTTTAATTTGTTTTGTGTATATTGCAATATGTTAACCGTGGTGGTCCAACCTGACCAGAAGCCCATTTGCAGTGGAGACCCAAGTATAAAAGCCCCACTTACACACAAGTGTCCAAAACTATTACAGTTATAGGAACAGATAACATAGTTAAATGCATAAGTTTAGGAGATATAATAAAATAGATGCACCTAAGAATGAAGTAATATTACTGAACAATATGTTACAATACTATTGTATATATCTAACCAGTAATTAGCTTGCTATGTGAAGCTAAGGGCAGCAACAAAATAACCAGACCTGGCAAGGCTCAAACTCAGGACCCTCTACACCACACTCAGAGCATTCCAACAGTATGACAAATCAGCTGTGGGCATTTAGTGTTTATTTTAAAATATATTGTGCAGTACAGTGATGTAACATTAGGGAAAAAAATATCCCCTTAACAATTATTGAACCCAGGACCCTCTCCAACAAAGTCAGTACATTGCACCATTATGTCAAATAAGCTGTGGGCATTTACCCTTTATGTTAAGGTATATCATGCAGTGCAGTGATGTAACATTAGGGAAAATTCATACCCCGACTAAGTATTGAACCCAGGACCCTCTGCGTTAAAGTCATCACAACACACCACTAGGCCAAATCATCTGTAGATATTTAGAGTTAATTTTTAAATTATAACTTGCAGTACAATGATGTAGAATTAGGGGAACAACTACACTCCTACCAGGTATTAACTCCAGGGCCCTCTGAACCAGAGTCAAAGCAACACACCACTATGACAACTAAGCTGTAGGGAATTACCCCCATTCCTGTACACATATCATAAGTCATAGTGGTATAACAACAGGGATAACATACACCTCTGACAAATATAGAAACCTGAAACATCTGAACCAAAGCTCAATGCAATATACCAGTAGGACATCACATCTCTGGGGAATTACCGGTGTTTGCACCAAGACAACCCAATTCCCAGTGACACAACTTCTACATATAATGGCATAAATTTAAGCTTACTGGGGCCTGTGATGCAGACACCGACCCGGTACACAGTCAAATAAATGCTGATGGATGTACGGGATGCCTACGATATCAGCTACACCTGACAACTGCACAGATTGTTGCAGAATGTCCACAGGTGTGTCACCTACTTATGGCATGGTTGTCAAACCTATTCTGTGTGCTCACGTACTGGCAGATCAGTGCAGATTGACCTTACAAACTCATGACAGACAGGTCAGTATCACACGCCATTGACATCCAAACACACATGTTCATGCCAATCCTGTGTAACACACAGTATGCATGCACATATATCCTGCAAATACACATCTCATAATAATGACTTAGTAGCTCTATATGTTACATTCCTGCATGTCTCACATTAGGACACCCACAGTCCAGGCCCACAGTTCAGTGTGTTGCACAACATTTACATGCTTGTCAGTGTAACACACAGTATGCACGCACATATATCCTGCAAATACACCTCTCATAATAATGACTTAGTAGCTCTATCTGATACATTTCTGCATGTCTCACATTAGGACACCCACAGTCCAGGCCCACAGTTCAGTCTGTTGCACAACATTTGCATGCTTGTCAGTGTAACACACATTATGCATGCACATATATCCTGCAAATACACCTCTCATAATAATGACTTAGTAGCTCTATCTGTTACATTCCTGCATGTCTCACATTAGGACACCCACAGTCCAGACCCACAGTTCAGTGTGTTGTACAACATTTACATGCTTGTCAATACAACATAGAAATAAATGAGCCCTGCAATGTCAAGCAGAAATGGTTGCTGATAACACAGTCACAGGAGCACATCAAAGGCCGTGAGTGTGGAATACATGTCACATATATGTATATGTGTCCTAAATGTACACTACCACTCACTGGATAGCACTACTTCTTAACATACATACCAGAGGCTCATACTACACCTGGATTGTTATGGGTACACAAATCCTGGCCATGCTGTGACACAAGAGCTGACACTGCCCCATCACTGACATATAAAGCATGCAGTACCCCAGTGTCATCACACTCTCCATTAGGAGTCCTGGCCAGAATCCAGCAGCTGTGACCTGCTACACATTCAGCAGTCTGTCCAGCTAACTGCTACAGACCTAACATACCTCCCAAACACCTAGAGCAGGGCATCATCAACACAATCATACATAAAGAGTTGGTGGGGGACTTCTCAGGTGACAGGGACAAGTGTCACAGTCTCCCCCTACAAACATACACAGCTGATACACCAGTATCAACTGCAGCAACATGCACATCCAGATAAAAAGGATGTATGACACACACATCTGCCTGTCAGCTCACTGACCCCAACACACATTGTTAAACAGTACACTTCTACAGAATCTGAAGGTCTGTTAACAATGGGCACACATAAAGTGAAGCACTGTGGAAATAACACATCAGTCCATATATTGGACAGTATCTCTACATACCCTTTATGATGCTGCAGCTCCCACACCTCGATAATATTCTACTCACAGGCCAGGAAAAGGGAGAAGGCCTACATGATGTCCTTAATTATAGCACTGTGTTGCCATGCCATTGGCTAATGATAACCCAACCCAGCTGTTCAGAATGCTAGTAGCAAGTAGCAATCACCAGTTCTTGAGCATTACCTACAAAAGGCAAACAGCTGCCTATAGTAAACAGCTCTGACACTTTCTTCTTGAAGACAGGCTGCCATTTCCTAGGAGACCACCACTTGATTTCTTCCACAAAGGAGTACAGCAGTATACCAAGTATGTCACACAATTACACATGGAAGTGAATGAAGATGGATGGATGCAGACATGGGATATAGGAATCTCAAAAGTAGGTTTCAACAGCATTTAATGTAATGACATGTTGCTGTTATTCTGCTGTCCAGCACTTATGGCCATCATGTATGGCTCTGTCAGCATTGACATATATCACACCTCTGGCCCCTGAGTCACCACAGGAATGGTCAGCTCACATATCACTGATACCGGAATGTCTTTTGTACAATAGTGACAGTAAATAGTGGTCGATACAGCTGGCATATCACATCAAGTACTGTCAGTGGGCCCCTCTCAGTGTCTAAATGTCATGTAGGTTTAGTTCAAGGATTGTCCTGATGTCCATGAACATTCCTGATGTAATCTTCCTAGGTCCCTGTGTACTCCACAGTTGTATCTCATTGCCTGACACCTATGGCTAGCATACCTGGTGGCTCCCTGCTGCAGGACAGCGGATCATAGGCAGTAGTATTGTGGAGACACTGTCTCAGCCTCAGCAGCAGTGGTCACACAGGGGCCATACAATGTAAGGGAATGAGTACAGTAGCAGATATTAATGTACCATTGATATGTTCTGGGGATGTGGCATGTCATACACACATTCCCCGAACACTGGGAACAACCATCACATATTGTCCAACTGCTGTGTAGAGGTCTACATTTGTCCAGCAGGGGGTCTACATCTATCAGGCACATGTACGCATTCCACAGACATATAGGTACAGCATATGTCGGACACCATCAGGAGGACACCCCACACCAGATATGCAGTGCCCTCTGTTATTGTGTAGCACAGATGTTGCTGGTATGTCCTTGTGCATCTGTAGTAGCACTCACCTATTTGTTGGAAGTAGTCCAGATGACATGGTACTGTAATCTTGCCCATAGGGACACACAACAGTCGATAGCAGTGATGGGTGTGGAAACATACCAACACATTCTGTCACAGCACCAGGCCATAACTGGTATCCCTGGTACCATATGAGGTTACGTGGCATATGGGCCCTGAGCATCACCAAAAAAATATACTTGTTGAGGAAATAAGGCAACCTCCGTTCTTCTTGGAAATAAGTTGATTTAATGGTCCACCACAGCAAATTAAAGCACCATACAGTAACACAAAGTCCCAGCAATAGCAGCAACACAAAGAGCATAAACGCTGATAAATTCCACTGCGTTTTCGTTTAAGAAACTTCTTCCGATGAGGCTACTAGCCTATGTGCATGCATGCCAGTTCCTCCTACACCAGTCCAACAGGGACACAGGTGCTATCCCAAGGGTGTATGTGGAGATAACCATCCATTGATGCAGTTTCTGTCTGGAATGGTGTTAACAGCTAACCTGCCTGATATGGACAGGGTGACCACTTTACAGCAGGATGAGTGTGTGGTACACACATCTGAGCTGCCAACAAGTACAGTTGCTGTCACACACCGGGTTGATGGCAAGTGTGTTAAGACACTGGGGCATGAGTTGCACCTGTGCAGTATTTCCATCATTGTGGTTTCTGTGATTGCCTTGCATGCCGCACTGAGGTCACCCCTGCTGATTATGTATGACACCAGGTAGACTGTTGCCCTTATAGGTTATCATTCTCTGGTAGATGTTTGAGGTCCTGGTATTGCCTGGTGGGGAAACTCATTGATGTCCCCACCTGATGCATGTGCTATGTGATGTGATTGATGAACAGGTTATCATAGACAAAACAGGGCCTTATTGGGGGGAATACAGGGATGTTTACACAACATGTCCCCTGATGGCATGCCCATATGTATGTCTTGGGCCATGTAGCAGCATTACCTTACAACTGATGCAACCTTGTAGTGATAGGTCTTGGTGCCAAACACCTGTGTCCACAGATCCCTCATGACCAATTGCATACCTAGGATGTATTTAGTACTCTGATAATATGTGTGGACGTCAATCTCCTCAAAGAGGTTGACAATGGATGTTGTGGTATGCAGCCTGAGTCCATTTGTCTGATAACAGTCATCTATTTGTGTGAGATTCTCTTAGGCAGATGTCCACATCATTACGGAATCTGGGGAGGGCACACAGCATGGTCATCCACAGACATGGTTGGACATGGGGTAATGGGTGTTCCCTGCACCTCAAAGGTGTACATCACACATAACAGTGGGCAGTACACAGACAACAGGTTACTCTGCTAGATATGGATAAACAGCTTGGGAAGGATTCTCCTATGTGGTGATACCCCTATGGTAACATACAGTGTGATGTATACAATGAAGTGTTATATGTATAATGGGTAGGTGGGTTATGCCATCACAGGGTTTGTCCAGGTCAAGGTAGGTGGTTTGTAGTGTCACCACCCATCCATGCATATGGTTACTGTGTCATACAGGTCAACTGAGTGCAACAGACACGACCCCTTCCTAGACAATGCCTGACTGTCCATGATGCAGTGTGTGCAGGTCGCCAATGTCATGGTTAATGGATTCCAATATAAACTGTGCCATGGCCTTGTAGAACAGCATAGTTAGGATGTGTGGTGTATCATGTGACTGAGTGATGTACACCACACCATACTCTGGAGGGGTGATAGCACTTGTCCATCAAATGGCTGGGACAATGGCAGTGGGCAGCCCTCCTTTGAATACAGTATCCTATGGTGTTACAAGGTTATGGTTTGGGCCATGTAGGATGCACCCTGTGATGTGCTTGTGTCCCATGGAAGATGTATACCATGATATTCAGCTAACAGTTATGAACCGTTACATACATTTAGGAGATGGGTGAGTTTGTCTGGACATCCTGATGCACTGATGGTGAAGGGGGTTGTTGCCTACACTGACTGTGTCACCCATCCAGTATGCCATACCAACAGCATTGGTATAGTTGGTGCCCATGACCACCACAAGTGAGCAGATGCAGGTGCACCTTGTGCTGTTGCAGATATATGTGCAATAGGGGAGATGACTGCCTGTAGTGGATGTAGACAAAGTAAGCTCATTGTTTGTGGTGCAGGTTTGCAGGACTGATCCCATTCTCATGTACACGCTACAGAGACATTGCTCCAGAATGGGCAACTGCCCTTACTTTGTGTAGGACAGTGGTATATCATCCCTGTTATGGACAGTATGTATTGCAGATGTCCATCAGACAATTGTACATATCCTAGCAGATAAAGGTCTATGCCTGTAGTGTATAGTATACTACATGCATCTATAGAAATGCACATATAGCCCTTGTGTGTATGTGTGCCTATTGCTGCCAGTCTTTGATGAGGTGTTGGGGGCTGTGTGGCTTGTGTATACACCCCCCTGGAGGATGTACTACACGTTGGAGGTGTATGTATGGCTGACCCTAGCTAGGCAGGTATTGTGCGAGATGGTGAGTGCAAACGTGACTGCTTGATGTTAGTGTTGTTATAGAAGATGACACTGTAGGTATGCTGCAGTGGTAATCTCAGTTGTGTATTGTCAACTGCACTACACCTTCAACTCATGTGTGGTTAGCCCCTGGATGCACCGAGGTGTTTGTAATTGGACTGATGACATTTCTTCGGGAGGTTGTGTGCTGTCATGGGTACACCTTACAATGCATGTTACAGTAATTGAAGTGATCCAGGTTCAGGGTACAGACAAAACTCCTAATACAGTTGATGATTTCCATATAGGCAGAATCGGATTATTGGTCACATGTGGTGGCTGGCAGCTAGCTGTCATCTACATAAGTGTGTGCTGTCAGTGGTGAACTACTTATGCAGTGTCCCCAATGTCCCCAATGCATCTTACTAGCTGTACAGTGTGGAGGTGTTTATGTGCCTCATATTTATTGAAACAACATGTCCCATGCCATTACTAGCTTCCCCTTTATGTTCTGAATGTATGATAGGATGCTTGACCAGTTAAGGCTGGGGTGCTCTCTGCAGTTGTGAACCATGGTGTGTGTGACTGCACAGATGTCTGCAGTTCACAGGGTTAAGAATGCTTGCAATGAGGTCTGAGTCATGTATACACCTCTACTGTTTAGCAGCATGGCCTTCAATGTGTGCCGCACTGACAATTGTATGTAGGCATTGATTACCTCACCACAATTAATAACGGAGTCACTATAAGGCTGCCGACAGCCAGTGCCAGACCCATGAAGACCTGTGAAGACAGATGGAGGCCATTACTTGCAGAGCCTCATAGTCTGTTTATCATATCATCCCACAATCACAGTTCATTTGTGGGTGTTAACTTAGCCTTTCCACTTGATGCTGCTGTCTGCATAAGTACATTCCAGAATGGCCATGCTGATAATGTATTGTAGCAATGACCAAGGACTTAACAAAGGTAATGTCCACCTTTTGCCTGGATGCAGTCCCTTTATCAATGTGGTAAAGCATGTGCAAGCCTTTTCTGACTGCTGCCACTACTTGTTGCCTTAATGTGACAGTGTTATCCTCTTGAGTACCCAGGTCTGTCAACACTTTCTGTGAGTTAATGGCATAGCTGTTGATGTGAGACATAGTATGGCCATGTCCATGACATATGGCATGATGGTACTGTTGTCTGCATTCAGCTTGAGTCCAGGACATTGGCACCATTCCATACCCACTGTATGACCCCATAGCAGTGTTTTAAAGGCAGTTTGTGTGTCTATCCACACCAGCAAACGAATACACAACTTTGAATACAAAAAACAGATGACAGGAACCAAACTCCACTCTGCAAGATGATGGAAGAAGTATTTTTAATACGAAGTAAATTGCACCCTTCATGTGCGGCAGGAATACAAACAATGGCATTAAGCGCTTTTCATACGGATATTATCCAGACTTCTTCAGATACTAAGCTCCAAGTTACAAATAGTTTAAAAAGCCCACATCAAATGAAGTGACCAAGTAGGTGATACTAAATTCACTGAAAAAATTGTTTAAAAGCCAATAGTCATTTCATTGTAAAAGTCATTTAATTCTAAAACTAACTAAATAAATAAACACATAACTACTCTGCAGGTCGACAAAAATTAATTCTAAAAGTTTTAAATTACACCTGTAGAAAAATGTAAAGCCTTTAATATGTTCATACTTTCTTATATAAAAGTCCAAGTGTTACTTTTGAAAACACAGTTAAAATGCATAATGAATACATAGTGCCCTATTCTGTCCTCATGTACGATGGTTTTCTAAAAATGCAACACATCCAGCAGTACTAATATCTATTTTTACTCCAATAAATAGTCATTTGGTACACACAAAATTAAAAACACGCACCAATAACAAATTCATTTTTATATATACATGTATGTATGTATTGCTTTTTATATATATTATTATCCTATTTAACAAATGTTTGAATGACCTAAGGGAAGGCTTTTAAACAAACTTACAGAGTGGAGTTTGTTCCTGTCGCCTGTTTTTTTGCAGTTTGTGTGTCTATGACAGACAGCACACTAGGTACAGTGGACACAGCCTTGGACAGTACCTACATATGTGAGTGGTGGCAGTTAGTATTCATGCCTACATATGTGTGGGTCATTGGGTGCAGCAGCTAATCACAGGACTTCCACAGGTCTACATATTGCACACACATATGCAACACAGATTGGGTTTGTCATCTTATCAAATGTAGATTGTGTTACACATCCTGCAGTACCATGACAGTTGCCAGGACATGCCCTAACCATGGGAAGTGCAACTGACAGGACTTTCCTGGGTTTGTTAATATGACAGCTTATTGGAGTCAAATTACCTTTGCTTATGCTATTTGTCATAACATTCAGGTGCTTCTGATGTGAAATAACTGCTTTATACAACTAGTAGACAATGTTTGCCACATATGTTTGTTCCATTCCCCATGATATTGTGGTTTTGTGGCATATATCTGGTAAAACATGACAGAGTAATGTTAAAGAATAATGATGTATATTGTCAGGTCAGAACACATAACTTTAGGGGATGCATGCCAATGCACAACCTGCTATGCTGTCTACTTTTTATGTGTGTTGCAGAAATATGTAAAGATTGAGCCTAATATTTGGCCTTTGTCCAACTCTTTTGTATGGCTTTATCCAGGTGTCCTTCTATGATGGTTTGAGAGGTATGCTGGTGGCACTAACACAATCACACCACTGCAAGGGGATATACACACACACACACACACACACACACACACACACACACACACACACACACACACACACACACACACACACAGACACACACACCAACCATGTGCTACCATTGTTGGGAGTACAACTCTTACCTGGCTAGTTTTACCTATGTTGTTGCTATATACATGACACAAGTGCCACAGAGCCTATATAGTGTAGGTGTGTCTGCCACTACTATTCATGTAGTTGGCATATGCAGGTGGTGTATGGATTGCCACTGGGGTTTTGACAGGCCCTAATAATGTTATAACCATCTCACCCATACACATAATGCTGCATGTGGACATGCATTGAAACACACATGCACACAGATTGGTCACTTTTGTGTTTAGAAGACCTACCTATCTAGTTACCTACACTACATACCGACATAGATATTGCCCGCGCAACAGTGGTATTGATTTATAAAATGTGTAACTTCTCTTCTAAGGTGGATGACATCTGTAGGCCCTGAATAAGTTGCCAATGGGAGAGTTAACAGGGTGGAACAGACACACTAAATGGTATAACCATCACAGAAACACACACACACACACACACACACACACACACACACACACACACACACACACACACACACACACACAAAACATACACACACACACACACACACACACACACACACACACGTATGACGTCCATGCTGCTACAGGGGATATGCATACACAAACACATACACTCACACAGCTGGCAGTATTCAGATTATAATCCCTACCTATCTGGCTGTCTGTGCTATAGTGCTACATACCTATCACATGCACCATGGTGGTTATCTGCTGGAGACATACCTCATAACGTCATATACCAATTAACCTGGGCAAAGCCTTCATTAACTGTGGGATACACTCACAAAATATAGGGCCACTTTTCACATATTTCTCTTACATACCTAGACAACTGATAGGGTAACAGGTTTTGCGTCAGCATGACCTTTCAGTAAGGTATGACATATGAAATGCATCTGTCTGTAAATATTTCTGATGTCAGCCCTCAATTATTTGACAATGATTTGACAGAAAACTCCTTTTGTATGAGACATGGACCACATATATGTGGCAAATATCTGGTCATTCTGCAATAAGTTGTACAGTGGAGTGGTACGGCCTACAGAGTTTAAAATGGTGCATCTAAGGTGGATGACAACAGGCCTTGTGATGTAATGCCATGGGGAGGGAGTCAACAGGCCTCAAAACAGTATAACCAACCTCCGCATTGCCAACATTGGGATTCAAACCCCTACCTATCTAGTTGCAGGTACTACAATGTTATGTACTTATCGCAAGCACCACAGAGGTTACATGCCTAAAGAATGTACAAAGGTGTTTCTAAGGTGAATGACATCAGCAACCCTTATAAAGTAGGGCGATGGGGGGTTCTGGGTGGAACAGGCCTCTAAATGGTATAACCTACAAACAGGAACAGACTTGAAGAAACAGACATACACTCAGTTGCCAGTACCGAGATTAGAACCCATCCCTATCTAGGTGTATGTTCTATAGTACTACATACTTATCACATGCACCACAAAGCTTAGATGACTGACATGTGTCCTAGGGTGCTTCTAAGGTGAATGACATCAGCAGTCCTTGTAAAGTAGGGGAATGGGGGGTTTACTGTGTGGAACATGCCTCAAAATGGTATAACCTACAAACACACACAGACTTAGTTGCCATTACCAAGATTAGAACCATATCTATCTAGTTGCATGCATTAGAGTGCTATATACTTATCGGATATGCCACAAGCCTTTTGCATTGGAAGAGTTTCTGCCACTGCTGTTGGGCTGGATAGCATCATTAGCTGCTGATAGATAGGCCACTATTGTGGAGGACACTGGTATCAGGGTCATTAAATGGGTGACCATTACACAGACATAGGCCTATTTGGTGTGTGGATACAGATGTAAGTGTAAATGATACAGAAACACACACAAGGTGGGTGATGTGAGATTAAAACCCATACATCACTGCTAATACACAATGGAACTCACCAAGGTACTTACACATGCCACTGCTTACAATTGTTGTGCAAATGTTTCCACCACTACATCGCTCTATGGATTTCAAGGTGTCTGTCTCTCTCTCTCTTACTCTGCCTCTTTCTTTCTCTCTATCTCTCTCTCCCTCTCTCTCTCTCTCTCTCGCTCTCTCTCTCTCTCCCTGTCTCTGCCTGTTTATATTTTATATATACATATATGTTGCATATATATATATATATATATATATATATATATATATATATATATATATATATAAAACACTCCACAGATGCAGATATATCTTATATGTGCCACATACAGATAGATAAGGGTAATCTTGTGTGATATGGGTGGGGAGAGGTAGATAACATATAGAAAGATGTCTGTAAACAAAGGTATACATGGACAACACAGTTCTATAGTGGGGTGCGTGTTCAGACATGGGCTGAAATTATCTAAGTGTAGGAGCATGCCCAGTATGATCTTCAGTAGTAACACTGGTAGTCCAGTCCAGAGCTACATGTACTCCGATCCAGGCTTTTGGGTGCTACAGATGATTGGCTGATGAACCTGTGTAAACAGTCCGGAAACTCAGTGATATAGTGGCTGAAGGATCTCTTGGCTATGTGCTACCCTTATTAAGTGAGTCATATCCTGGTAGTGTACAGAGTGCATTGGACTGAGCAATGGTTTTTATAATATGTGTGGTATATTCTACATACACTGTGATTTTCTGGTATGTCAGTGGTAGATTGGCCTAGATTAAAGTGAGGAACTGCTGACAGACATTTGTTTACAGACTCCATACAGTGTGGGGAACCTATGGTACTGCACAAATTGTTCTAGTGTGCACAATCTATGTTTGTGTGGCCATTGCTTCCCCTCCCCCTTATGTGTGTCTCTTGGTCCTTGTGTACTGCAGTCACAGGCTTTGTTCTGTATTTGTAGTTAAGGTGTGACTGGGGTAGAAGTCATAACCTCACGCATGGGGTATGGACTTCACACCTCTGTAAGTGTTACCAGGTTGCCCATCATTATGCCCCATACATCGGCTGTGGTCCTCAGACAGTTTGTGTTTCACTTTTACTATAAGGCTACATGTAGGCCATAGCTGTCACACTCTTACAGATACACATTTGGGCAGGCACATAGATGACAGTTTTACCCAAGCCCAGACATGAGGACAAGTGTCTTAATATTTCAGATCCAAATGTAGACAGTTGGTAGAAGGTTTTTGTATTGGTTTTCCTTTTCTTATGGGTATTAGGTCTGCATCTCAACTTTCTGTCATTGATGTTTTCAGATCAACCAATTTTGTTTACAGATAGTTTGCCAGGTAAATGCAAAGTTATGGTAAGCACAACAGATACAGGAGGCATAGGTGTGGACATTCTGTGAATTCATGTAATTCTAGGGGTATGGATGGTGCCCATTGACTTGTTGTCAGTACTGACACAGTAACGTGGAAGCCTTTATATCCTGGCAGTACACTGACCTGTCCCACCCTGCTGTTCAAGCTGTGTACTATCCATATGTGTGGACCCCTGTCCCTCCCCATCCAGCTTTCCTGCAGTACCATATATTTCTTCTGAACAGTCTGTACTACTATTGTAGGTGTAGCTGACATGCAGATTTGTTGACATGGTCAGTCTGGAACCATGAACTCTGACAACCACAGTCCTATAGTTAGACCAGTAGGTGACAACAGCCACCAGTAAATGCTAGGTACTTCCTGACAGTATTAACTACAAACATACACAGCACATTGACCCCTGCATATTGTAGGACTAGAACAAGGTATCAAGTTGATTGTGACAGGCCTGGGAATGTGTGGTCTGCTGCTGTTACCTTACAAACATACATGTTACTGCAGTTCTATGTGAACACAGGTGTGTTGGGGGGTCATACTGCTCAACTGTACACATCTTCACTGACTGCCCAGATGTTTGGCTCATATTTTGGTTCCATTTTTCATTACACATGTGGTTGTGTGGCAGATATTAGTGAAATCATTTAAGACTGAAGTTAGAAAGTTATGACAACCATTTGAGTTTCAGACTTCTTGCCCACACTACACAGAAGTCATGCTACTGCAATAGCTGTTACTGCATCAATTTTCAATGCTTGTAAGAGCAATCTTTATAGCATCTGCCTGTTTCTGAGCATTTGCCACACATTTATTGATGGCGTTGTACAACATTCCTGCTGTTGGAGGTATGGACCTATGTATGAGACTCCAATATTGACATCCATGTCTTTGTCCTATGATCCCACTGCTTGTAAGTCCCTCACATAGTGCAGGGGAGTTTACTGGCAGAGGGCCTACTGCATATTGTGTGGCAGGCAGAACCTGGCAGTGTGTGCCTGTTGTCCCACATAGCTGTCCATTGTCTGCTGCTATCCCTGTAACCTAGTCCATTCCCATGCATACATGCAGCAATACCATACATATGCTACCACAGTGTACTATGCCATTCATTTATTGTTAAGAAGGGTGACTTACCTTGTGGCAGTAGCAGTTGCGAGGACAGTGCTTCAGGGCTGACTCTGTTGGATGCACATGGTACACAGCCTATACATGGTAAGGTATTGATAGTGGGATGTGTGTGGCATCCTTTCTACTGTGTGTGCATGTCAGAGAGAGGTGTCAGTCCCTAGGTCCCTAGGGTGTCAGTGTATGTGCTATGTGTTGCCTCTTTGCCAAGGCCAGGGCATACTGGGCATGCCTACATCTTCCTACAGGGACATGCTGAGGGGGTTCCTCCTCTGAGTCCCCCTGTGCCTGTGGTGACCTTGGCACTGGTGGGGTGCTGTGTGTCCCTTCCCTGTGAGGTTCCTCATGCAGCTGTTTCCACAGAATCATATTCTGTAGCATGGCACATACTATGAACATGTGTGCACATGTGGCTGGAGAGCACTGCAGGGATCCACCTGATATGTCAAGGCAGTGTAACCGTGACCTGAGCATCCCAAACTCAGGCTCTACAATGTTCCTAGTTTGTGCGTGTGCCTCATCATGGCATTCTTCAGTGTTTGCGTGCATTTCTGATTGGATTGGTGTCATCGTCCATGGTTCCAGTGTATAGCCAGCATCCCCATGAGATGGCCATACAGGATGTCCGCCCTGACAAATGCCTGGTGCAGGTGTGAGGCGTGCCAGATGTGGGAGTTGTGATAATTGAAAAGTGCTGCCAGCACACACATTGATGATAATGGCCTGAGCATTGCACATGTCCTGGAGATGATTGAGTGATAGCCCTTGTGGTTGACATAGACACCGGCACTGGGTGGTGCTTTGATGTGGACATTGGTGCAGTCTATGGCACCCAGTACCTCTGGGTAGTTTGCTACATGGTGGAAGAGACACATATTGCTGATCTTCTCCTCAGGGGTGCTGGGGAAATAAATGTGCTCTCTGGCATGTCTTAGCATGACATCCAGGAAATGGTGGAGTACCCTAGATGTGGATGCCTGTGAGTCCCACCTCATGTTCATAGGTTCATAGGTTCATACTAGGCTATCTGCCCTAGGGCATTTATAAGCCTAGCCAGAATGTGTTTGGCTTTCGCCACCCATTTTAAATTTATTTTGCTATGCCCTTTTTCGAGGTTAGTATACTATGCCTCTATCTAACAGTGACACAGAAGTGATACCCGGGGTAAACCTACGATCTCCCATCCACTCATCAAGATTGCTCTTGAAGAGAGTCAATGAGGGACTCTGCCTAACCTGGACTGGGATTTTATTCCAGAGTGAAGGGAGCCTCTGGGTTATGAATCTGTCCCTCCAGCATGTCCTATTTATTTCAGTGCTGAGGTTCAAGTCTCTCGAGCACGTAGCTCAATGGGATTTGGATTTTCTGAGGTGCAGCATGTCCATTAATTCCGGGTTAGACATGGCTTTATACATCAGGCACAGATCTCCTCTGAACAGGCGGTATGCCACTGAGTAGAGCTGGAGTTTCTTTAACCGGGCAGCATATGGCATCTGTTTGAGCCCTTTGATCCTCTTGGTGAGGTACTTTTGGGGTCTTTCCAGTTGCTGCAGGTGTCTGGTAAGGTACATCCCAAAAGGGGCATTGTACTCAATTATGGGCCTGATGAGGGATGAGTAAAGAGGCACGATGACCTCCCTGATCTAGATGTGAATCCCTTCATGATTAGGTGGGCTATATAAAATGTTTTTCTAACCACTTTGGCCACGTGGTTGTCAAATGAGAGATTGCTATCAACTTGGGTCCCCAGGTCCCTAATTACTTCTTCTGTACTTAATGGATTTCCACCTATGTGGTAATTTGTGGGCACTTTGTTTTGCCAAAGGGGATGACTATACACTTTTGGCATTTAGCTTGAGGCCATGGCTCTGGCACCAGTTGTCTGTTTCTATGAGGCCCTTTTGGAGGATGCTTGTGTCGGCTGGAGAGTCGATTATGGCACCCAGTTTGCAGTCATCTGCGAACTTGGTCAGCCACAGTCCTTCCGTGTTGGCCTGTACCTCCGAGAAATATATACCGAACAAGAGAGGTCCCAGGACTGAGCCTTGTGGGACACCACTTGTAACTGGTTTGGAGTCTGACATGGCTCCAGCAATTCTAACCATGTGGGTTCTGTCCTTGAGCCAGTTTGCAATCCATCTAGTGACATAGGGGTTTATATTTAAGCTGGTGAGCTTATCTATAATGCCCGAGTGGGGTATTGTATCGAAGGCTTTTGCGAGGTCCAGGTAGGCTGTGTGGAGTCCCCAGTAGGTCTTTGGAAAGTACCTGTAGCTAGTATTCTTAAGGCTACACATACCTTTGTTTCCACTGGGATGGGTTCGTCTCTGTTGGCTCTGGGTCTGAGCTGAGGGTGTCAGAGCTCAGTGAGTTGCAGAAGTATGTCCCTGTCCACCCTGTAGTGCTCTACTATCTTAAGCTCATGTAGCCCCTGAAAGGTTACACTGGGTCTGAACACTCTTCTCCTCCTCAGTCTGGGCTGTTTGTAAGCATCATCATCATCACAGCCCTCAGTCTGTAGCACGTAGAGATGTAGCAAAGCAGCAGCAGCCCCTATCATTTTGTCAGTTAAAATTCTCAAGTGTGTACTGCAATGGTGCTGAGTATGTGGGAAAATCAGATTGAAGGGTGTTTGTATACTTTATACTGGTGTGCTGCAGATGCTGCCTGTGTGATTGGCTGACTATGATACATTCCACCTACCAGCTATATTATTGAGGGGTTTGAATGTGCCATTGTGAGTGTCAGAGGTCTTATTAGTCATTTATAGTTAATTGCCTTTTGTCTGCTATTTCCTTTTTCCCCATTTCCTCTAGTTTTAAGCCTTTAAAACTGTTGCAGCTAGTGGGACCATTGCTGAGTAGAAACGGCTGTCTCCTGGACACAAACATGTTCAGCATTTCTGAAACCAGCTAAGCATAGCTAAGCAGCCTCAGACACACACCCTTGCTTAGCTGTTCTTAGCTGGTTTCAGAAATGCTGAGCAGTGCTTAGTGGTGCACAAATCCGCTTAGCTGGGCTGAATGCTGCTTAGAATTAAACTTCTAAGTAATGCTCAAACCAGCTAAGCAGAGGTAGGCACTGCTAAGCATTGCTCAGATTTCATTTAAATAAATGTACTAATTGGACATTAATTACTCATTACTGACATATTATTAAGTGCATATGCATTACATTATATGACATCCCATATATGCTTTGATTACATTACCTTGGAGTGTGACTGTACTGTATGGGTAACTTGTGTTTACATGGGTGAGTTCATATCATATATCCACTGCCACTGGAAAATTGGATCAGCTACATTATCCTGGTTAACAAATATCAATTACTACATCATTACATAAAATAAAATTATTTAACAATGCTTTCCCATGTAAAAGCTGAACAGCCTGTCTTGGTATTTTAACCATGACTTACTGCATGCAGAGTCAGAACTCTAAGCACTAAGTTAAAGGAGCTCTGCAAAAGTTCAACTATACATTTCTATACAGCTCTTTCATGATACAGATACAGTGGGAAAAACACAACCATTTTAAATATATATATATATATATATATATATATATATATATATAAAATATATATATATATATATATATATATATATATATATATATATATATATATATATATATCAAAACATGTCATTCTATCAACTTTCTAAGTTTGCAAGAGCAAAATTTAAAAAGTGTCCCTATTTCTGGCCTTTTGCCCCACTTTTACTATTGTGCTTGTCCGGACATGTAAGCTGCACTGTGTTTACACCAAGCATGACACACTCCCTTTTCATGTCAGTTGCCTCTTCTGCTTACACCACTGCATTATAGTACCTATGGATAGGTACCTGCAAACATGGTGGCCCATTTGCTATTCAGTAAACTTAGCTAATTTGGATATACCTAATAACCTATACCCTAGATACAGCACTACATGAGAGCCTATGTCCTTAGCAACCACTGTTACCTGCCATTGTATGAGCCTGCATGCTGGCCGGTATATGGGGAATTTACTTTTAGCTTAAATAATTCCTTTTTAGTATTTTAATTTTATATTTTGTCAGAACCCATGCTTGGGTACCACTGTGCTCCACTTGCACATAGCATATGTGCACGTAAAATTAACCTTTGCTTTTTTTATATGTTGCATCAGTTTTGCATGCCAGTGACCATAGTTTTGGCCATTGGTATGCCTGATACAACTAATACATGCTTTACTTTGAGTTGTCATAGCCCCATTTTTTTTTTTTTTTGCAGTGTTGTACATGGACAGTTCCTGCATACATTTGTTATGCAGACATGTTTCCTACACGGATGCCTGTCTGCTTCCTGGATTGGTAAATCACCACATTAGCATGGTTTTCACCAGCAAATGAGGTGATTTGCATCCCGCGATTGCATCCATGGTTGAACAGTGCTGGGAGGCTTGTGCATGCCTCCAGCACTGTTTCCTGGATTGCAATGGCTCCAAACTTCGTGTTCAAGTCATGGCACTATGCTTACATGGAGATTAGCTCAGTGTAAGCTTTATTGAATTACCTCCAATGTTAGTCTTAACGATATGCCTAAGTTTAAATACTGGATTAGGAAAAAATCAGTAAAGTATTAAGAAAGACAGAAATCCAGGAAGTAAAGCAATAATAATAATAATAATAATAACAATAACAATAACAATAATGATGATGATGATGACTGATGATGACAATAATAATAATAACAACAACAATAATAATACTGCTAATAATAATAATAATAATAAATAATAATAATAATAACAACAACAATAATAATGATGTGCATATTTCTAAAAATACTTAAAAGGTAGCAATGTGAAAAAACTGATCTCTGGGCAGAACAAAGCTAAACTGAAAGTTAAAATGAGACATGGTATAAATAAAAACTAACAATAATTATATAGTAATAACAGAATGCCTCAATGTTATGCTAGTTTTTCAATAGCCATACCTTTGCAGCTAAATTAATTTGAGTCAGATATAGGAATGACATTTAAAGATGCTCTATAGTAATACAGTAATAGATCTTCCAGTAAAGTTATTTAAAATACAGGTCTACCATGTTCAGTAATACTGGAAGGAATATTGTAGTTAACTTACTTCTTTTTCTGTGTGATTCATCAAAACCAATAGTTAGTTAAAAAGCCTTGGAAACTATTATACTATTCTGATAAAGTTCACTTTGTTCTGATGAAACCTGAGAATCTAATGTTAGGAGACTGACAGCTATATCACTTAAACGTTTAACCCATTTAATGACAAGTAACATGTACATCTAAACATGAAGGGGATTATAGAGTTACTTTTCTACTCTTGTTTATAAAAATAGACAAAAAGTAATGTGCTGAACTACGTTAAATGTGACATAAATTATGTTTTTATGTCTCTGCATCTAAACAGCTACTTTAACAGATGTAAATATTTTACATAGTGGTTTCTGTTGATACCTTCTTAAAGTGTTCTCTTTTATTATATAAATTATTTTTATTTTTTCACTTGAGGTATTTTCACATTCTGGGCTGAGACTGAAATTGATCCAGTGTGATCAGTGCTCTATCACAACTAACAACCTGTATAAATAAATAAAAAGAAATTGCAGTCCAGAAAATATGGAATACTGTTTAGTGGTCATAGTTTTATTTTGCAGTGATACTGTCTTAAAGAATTACTTATTTATTAAAATAGACCTAATAATTTTCTGTTGTTGAAAATAAGGGTTGTAATAACATTAATGAATTCACAAAGTAAAAATAATTTGTTAAAATTCTACCAACATGAAACATTAACAGTTTTCAATACTCAGTATGATATGTTTAGCTGGGGACATGTTCATATAGCTTTGACAGTATAAGCAGCATACAATCACATATTGTACAGAATAACAATAATAGCTAACATTATTCAGACAGCTTGAAAAGTAAAGTGACAAGTTTATAATAATGGTACTCAAGATATAACAAATTAGACTTTACTTATTACAAAATGACGTGTACAGTACATTTCTGAATCTTCTATCTGCTTGGTGTCCTGACCACAGTCTGAGAGGTTCTTGAATTAATCTTGCACCATCCTTGGTAGATAAGAGATTTATTTTAATAGTTTGCACTTTGTGTAACTGTATTAGAGTACTCCAGCTTTATTTTTGCTATATTTGCTGAGTTTTAGATTTTTAATAATTTTAAAGTGCACTAATATTGTATTGCTTGCTGATTATTGAGATATTCACTTATAAGAAGCCTTAACAGACGTTACTGTATAATTTGCTATTTTGTATTTGTTGCTAGTTCATAATTGTTTAATTCCTGCAGTTTTGGCCCTGCTAAAAGGATTCTACATTAACAGGGATTAGGTCTGCATTCCAGTGGCAGTGAGACTTGCCCGATCTGTCTTTGAGCTGAGAATAATTTTGGTCAGCCTTTAGTGTGATTTGGTCAGTGGCCAGAGAGCCATTTTGTTTATTTTAGCAGTTTCTGTGGTACTATAAAGTTTGCATGTTTTTGTAATGTTGTTCATTGTACACTGCCATGTATAGGCACAAGTACTTTGAATTAAAGGAATTTCCCTAGTACCTAGTCATGCAGAGGAACTGGCTTTTCCATTGAGCAGCACAGCCCTGCAAATACAGGTTACAAGCTAGTAGCCAGACATTAACCCCCTCTCGTACCATCCACCAGTAAAAAAAAATAAAATAAACAAATTCAGTATCTATAACCACAGATTTGCATTTTTGCCTATTTCTGCAGCAAGTTTGGTGAATCTGGACATCCTGAGACAAGTTAGCAGTTATGTCATGCTTACTGACAACCATCTACTTCTAAAACAAACTAATATGGTATGTTAAAAACACAATGTCACTGGAAACAATGCTCTCATGTAACAACACCAACAGCACCAAGCAAGTGGCAGACACACACACACACACACACACACACACACACACACACACACACACACACACACACACACACACACACACACACACACACTATACATAGTATGGACCTGACACATAGACTCACATATACTGAGGCTCTTAAATGTAATCTTCCAAAAATTCAAAGGCTTAAGAGATTTTACACACAAAACAAGTATCCTCAGTAACCTCTAAAGGGATCTGCCAAGACAGCACACACAAAGACACATATAGTATCATCACAAGGTATCTCAATTTCTAAGCCCATAAGGCAAACCACCACACAACACAATATTTTAGTGATAGTCTATTATTATTAATATTAGTAGTAGGCTGTTGTAAGACTCACATTTGTACCACTGACCAGGCTGAACAAGAAGAGAGTCATGGTTAGCTGCCTATCAGGGACCAGGATCCACCAGATCACGCATACACTCAAGTCATTGCACCACAAATACCAGTATGACATACCGGGTTCCTATTATGTTGTCAAACTTCAACAAGTTTGAAACTTATATGGTCGAAACCATATAGTCGAAGTTGTTGAAGTTCGAACACAGAAAAAAAAGATGCAACAGTAAACTAACTGTTGCAAGCAGGGAGGCAAGCCACTTTGCACCCCCCCATGTGGGGGGCTGTGCCGCCCACACCCCCCACACTTTAAATATACCAACTCCAAGACCGCACTATAGTGCAGAAAGGGAATATTTCCCTTTACTGCACTGTAGTGCAATCTCAGAGTTGGTATATTTAAAGAGTGGGGGATGTGGAGGGTGCAGGGGACTTGCCCCCCTGCTTGCAACAGTTAGTTTACTGTTCATAGGTTCATAGGTTCATAGGTTCGTACTAGGCTATCTGCCCTAGGGCATTTATAAGCCTAGCCAGAGTGTATGTGGCTTACACCACCCCTTAGGATGAGAATACTACGCCCTTTTAGGGTTTAGTTTACTATGACTCTGTCTAATTGTGACACAGAGATGACCCCCGGGGTAAACCTACGATCTCCCATCCACTCGTCGAGATTTCTCTTGAATAGAGTCAGTGAGGGGCTCTGCCTAACATGGACTGGGATTCTGTTCCAGAGTGTAGGGAGCCTCTGGGTTATGAATCTGTCCCTCCAGCACGTTCTATTTATTTCTGTGTTGAGGTTTAAGTCACTTGTTCTCGTGGCTCTGATGGATTTGGATTTTCTGAGGTGGAGCATGTCCATTAATTCAGGATTGGACATGGCCTTGTATGTCAGGCACAGATCACCTCTGAGTAGGCGGTATGCAACTGAATAGAGCTGGAGTTTTTTCAGTCGGGCAGCATATGACATATGTTTAAGACCCTTTATCCTCTTGGTGAGGAACTTTTGGGGTCTTTCCAACTGCTGCAGGTGTCGGGTGAGATACATCCCAAACGGGGCATTGTACTCAATCATTGGCCTGATAAGAGAAGAGTACAGGGGCACAATGACCTCTCTTGATCTAGATGTGAAACCCTTCATGATAAGGTGGGCAATATAGAAGGTCTTCCTCACCACTTTGGCAATGTGAGTGTCAAATGAGAGGTTTCTGTCAACCTGGGTCCCTAGGTCCCTGATTACCTCTTCCGTACTTAATGGATTACCGCCTATGTGGTAATTTGTCGGTACCTTGTTTTTCCCAAAGGGTATGACTATACATTTTTTGGCGTTCAGCTTAAGGCCATGGCTCTGGCACCAATTATCCATTTCTATGAGGCCTCTCTGAAGGATGTTTGTGTCCGCTGGAGTATCAATTATGGCGCCCAGTTTGCAGTCATCTGCGAACTTTGTCAGCCACAATCCTCCTATGTTTGCCTGTACCTCGGAAAAATAAATGCTGAACAATAGGGGTCCCAGGACTGAGCCCTGTGGGACACCACTTGTGACTGGCTTAGAGTCTGACATAGCTCCAGCAACTCTGACCCTGTGGGTTCTGTCCTTGAGTCAGTTTGCAACCCATCTTGTGACATATGGGTTTACATTTAAGCTGGTGAGTTTGTCTATGATGCCGGAGTGGGGTATTGTGTCAAAGGCTTTTGCAAGGTCAAGGTAGGCTGTGTGAACTGCCTTACCCTCATCAATGGCCTTAGTGACTGTTTCAAAAAAGTCGACCAAGTTCAAAAGGCAGGATCTGCCCTTGACAAAGCCAAATTGGGTAGGATCCAATGTCTGTAGGTCCCCAATGTCTTTGTTTATGAGTTCCATAATGATCCTCTCCATAGCTTTGCAGACCAGGCTCGTAAAACTTATGGGGCGGTAATTTCCAGGGTCCATAGAAGCACCACCTTTGTGAAGTGGGACCACTGTTGCCGTACGCCACTCTTTGGGTACGTATCCTGTAGTAAGGCTAAGATTAAACAGCAGCCTTATGTGTGGGTTTAGTTCCTCTTGGAGTTAATGTAGCACACAGCCCAGGACACCATCCGGTCCCATTGATGCTGGGCTTTTGGCTTTAGAGAGGGTGGCTCACACCTGGGCATCTGAGATGTTAGGGAGGCTACACTCTGCTGGGATAGTTATTTCTCCTTTTGGGGGGGAGGGGGAGGAGAAATTTGCACTGAACCTGTCTGCCAGAATGTTGGCAGTGTCAGTGGGTTCAGTGTATTTTGTGTCATTTTGGACTAACTCTGAGCATATCTGGGAGTTTCCACCCAGGTTTCTAACATAGCTAAAGAAGGCCTTGTGATTGTCTTTTGTGTCTTTTGTGATTTTTCTCTCAAAGTTGGCCTTGGATGATTTTATGAGTGATCGTAGTTTTTTGCTAGTACTGATCAGAGATGCCTTCCCTTTTAGGGATTTTGCTCTATCATGTAGTAGTTTATTCCTCCTGTTGTAAAGTTTGTTTATGGCTGGGGTCCACCAGACCGGGCGCCTGCCTTTGGGGGAATGGGTCTTGGTTTTATTTGGGATTGCATGATCCATGCATTCTTGAAGGTGCCCATAGAAGGCATTTGCAAAGGATTCAGCAGTGTGGGTTGTGGTTTCTACTGGCCCAGGGGCCTTGAAAGATACCACTTCAGTCTTAAGAAGTGTGAAGTTTGCTTTTGAGAAGTTTTTCACTGTGGTCTTTTGTGCAGGGGGTGGGGGCGGGATGTGGATTTCCAGTGAGATTAATTTATGGTCTGATCTTACCAAGGAGGGATGTACTTCCGGTGTGGAGCATTTTGTCCCCATGTTTGTGATGATCAGGTCTAGTATATTGTCTCCTCTTGTGGGAATGGTGACTAGTTGTTCCATTGCATTTGAGTTTATGAATTCTATGAACCTTTGGGCTAGGGTGTTGGGGCTTGAGTAATGTTCCCAGTCTATGTTTGGGTAGTTGAAGTGTCCCAAAATGATGGTATTTGGAGAGACATTCATACTCTCCAGTGTCTTCAGGAAGGCTGTGTGAGGTTCCTGAGTTTGAGAGGGTGGTCTGTAGCATGCTACAAACTGTAAGGCAGTTTTGCCTATGGTTAGTTGCACCTGGATAGTCTCCGATGCTTTGTGCGTTGCCACTAACCTGGAGGTGTGGGTATCTTTGATGAAAATGGATACTCTCCCTCCTTTTGTGGTTCGGTCCAAGTTTTGGGGCCGGAAAGCATGATATGAGGTAAAACCTGATAGTGCTGGGGTGCTCTCAGGAGCCTTGAACCAGGTTTCAGTCACTGCACAGACATCGATGTTCTCCATACTGAGGAGGGCTTCGAGGGCATGCATCTTGAGGTTTAGACTTCTGGCATTGAGCAGCATTACCCTTAGTTTTTTTCCACTTGTGTTTTCTAGGGAGGTAGGTTTGTCATTTGAGCCTTGCCTAAAAAAGGCACTATGGGGGTGGCAAGAGCCTTGGCCAATATCCGGAAGCCCAGGGGTGACAGGTGCAAGCAGGGGGCTTGTCAAGCATGTCATCCCAAGCAGACAGACATTGGATCCCCTTAGAATGACACCAGTAATTAAGCCAATTGTTAAAACTGATCATTTTGTCTTTGTACTGTGGCATCATTCTTGGTGAGGGTAAGATGCTGCTCAGGGTCAGGGTCATACCGGCCTGGGCTACATAATCAGAGAGCTCCTCTATGTCTCTTTTCATGTAGTCCAGGGAGGTACGTCTCAGGTCGTTCACACCGGCATGTACAATGACTGAGTCATATTTGTACTTGCTGTGGAGTGACCTGAGTGCTTGTGTTATGTGGCGGATTCTGGCTCCCGACAGGCAGCTTACTGTGACCCTCTCCTTGTTCAGTCTGGTCAGTGGGACGTCAGTGTGCCTGACTATGGAGTCACCTATTACAAGTGTGTCTGGCATGTTGTTTGGCCTTAAGGGCTGTGACTGTTTAGCACACTGACTTTGTGAACTATGTGTTGCATGTGCTATGTCTTGAGGTGGTGGTTGCTTGGGTGTCTGCTTTGGAGGCCTCTGTTGTTTTGGTAGATTTTTAATCAGTGCCTCCAAGTATGTTTTTGTGTGTTTATGTGTTTGGTTTGCAGTTGTGATAGTTCTATGTGAGACTGGGTTTGTGGTGTGCGTGGTTACCTTCTCCTCCTGACTGGTCTTGCCAGTACTGAATTGAGAGAGCTCAGCCTCCAGTTTGGCTATATAGTTGCATCTCTCGCATATATTTGTATTTGTTGGGAGGAGGAGAGGGTTGTCTGTGTACATGAGGCAATTGTAACATTGCCTCAAGATTCCCAGATTCACCAGCTGAACAGGAGAGGACGCCAGCAACTGACCCTTTGACATGCTAGAAATAGTGAAAAAGACTGCTGTGTAACTGAGTCAGAAAGGACCTATAGGGAAATGGGTACTCAACAGAATTTAGGTGAATGAAGTACTTTCGTTTGTTTAAGAGTGCTTTACCTGTATAAAAAATGCTTAAGGAGCAAGTGCTGAGCTTTTCAGATAGAGTATAGGCTGTTTAGATTGCAAGTAGAACAGTTCTAAGGGAAAAATTGAAGAGCAGACTTGGCGGAGCCAGAAAAAGTTTAACCTTGTTTAACCAAGTTTAACCTTGTTTAACTGTATGCGCACGACCGCGCAAAGCCGTGCAAACGCGGATTTTAAGCAGTGAACTACAAAAGAGCTAGGAATGGTCTCAAACAACCAATTACTAACAGCTTCTTGTGCTGAGGTCACTTTCCCCAAGGATAGGTAGGCTGCTCAAGGCTCCCCACTCCCACTGGTAAGCAAAGAAACTTCCTTCTATCCAAGTAAGGTAATGGACAACACAGGAACTACACCACAGCCCAGAATACAGCAATGCCTGTATACTGGTCTAAACTAGTCGAGAAAGGCGGGAAAACAAGGATTATTTTTTTGTTTTTTTGTATTTTTTTTGTAGAAATACACAGAAAATGCAGAGACAGTGATAAATTAGTTACACAGGCTAGCACACTTTAGTGGGCAGCCTCCACAGTTCAATTAAACAAACAAACATCTGTTGCATCTTTTATTTATTTTTTGCCATGTTCGAAGTTTTGAATCTTCGAACAGACAAGTTCGATGTTGTTGTGTTCGAAGTTTCAAAACTTCGATCACGTAATAGGAAACCTGACATACCTTCTTGGACTATAAGAAGAGAGACATGATGAAACTTTCATATTATGCATCCCAGGCTGGTATAAGCCTAGCATTGAGCAGCATTGTACCTTCTCCAAGAATGATACTGCAGTACCAAGAGAAGACAATTGACTTTAATAACTGACTTAATTTTTGTTGTCACTCCAAGAGGGGTACAATATGTACATTATTTGTCTGCCTGGGATGATATAATAGATATAATATAATGCTGCTTTGCCAGGGATGGTGGCACCTGCCCCCCCCACCCCTGATATTTGGATATCAGCTAAAACCTTGTCCCTATACATAGTACTTTTTTTAGGCAGTGCCAACCTGATAAACCAGCTCAGGATAATCTAAAGGTGTTACTGCTCAATGCCAAAATCTAAATAGGAAGCACAACTCCCTGCAAGCTCTCCTTATACTGGAGAATGTAGACATTTATGCAGTAACTAAGACTTGGTTTAAAATTGGGGTCTATATTATATGCTCAAAGTTTTAAAACGTCAACTCTCATATGATCGACACCATATGAGCGAAGATTTAAAACATCGAACATATAATAAAAATAAACAAACACAAAAAATACTTACCTGAATGCTCTGAGCAATGTTTATATCATGTTATCAAAAGATGAAAATAGCGAACGCTATTTCATCGGCCCCAAAACATCTAAACATGAAAATATCAAACATTCAGAACAAATTTGCTGCTCCGAAACACATACATACAACACAAGCACATCATACAAACAGCAACCACACGCATACACTTAAATTGCTACATCTAACGCTACACTAAACTAAACATACACTATTATCTACCCACTTACCTTAACCCAAACCCTAACCCTAAGGTCCGTCACAATTTCATACTCACCTAACCCACGACCTAACCCTAACTCACTTAACCCACCCCTAACCCTAACGTACAAACAATCGCACACTTACCTGAACCCAACCCGTAACTTTCCACCACAGCGCTAAGAATAGCGAAGCCACAGAAACGGTCAACCGAATTCTTTCCCGAGGAAAGAATTCGCTGTTCTGCAGCTTCGCTATTCTTAGCGTTTGCTGAATAGTGTTCAATATCAGAACATTCGAAGTTTTAATACTTTGATGTTTTGATATAGAACCTCTGAGCAGGGGGGCAAGCCCCCCTGCACCTCCCACGTGAGGGGCTGCTCCTCCCTCACACCCCCTGCTACTTAAATATACCAATTCCGAGATTGCACTACAGCGAAGTAAAGGAAAATATTCCCTATGGTGATCTCTGTTGAAACTTTCAAGCTTTCAAAAGTTCGCTCACATGGTGTCGACCATATGAAACTCGATGTTTGAAAGTTTGCGCTTCTGATATTGATGCTAAAATTGTAGAGGACACCTAGGAATGCAAGGCTATATTGCTTTCCGCTAATCTATGCCAGTTACTGCATAGGTAGGGTCTAAATGTGGAATAGTCTCAATTTAAGTCGAACACAAATGCATCTCAAGGTTGGTTAAACAGTCTGACACCTGTGAGCTTCTCTTCATCCAACTTACCATAAAACAATCCCATACCATATCTGTGTAAGCTATAAGTCCTCCTCCATGACCCAGTAAGCCCATCTCACATATTTAGATGTACTAGAGACAGTCCCTATTCAACCCAGTGCAGTATTCAAGGGTGATTTTTAATCACCCAGTCATTAACTGGGAATCATACATGACCAGAAACTTGTAGACTCAGAAATTCCTGGATGTTTTAACACAAGCATCCCTAAGCAACTAGTCTACACATCAGGCAGGGTTGCAAATATCTTTGACCTGGTCCACACAAACATGGGGGAAAGACGCACTCCTCCAGTGTAAAGTCCTCATTGGTAAGGTAAGACCATAAAGCTGTTTCCTTTGAAATAAATATTCAAGCCAGGACCCCAGTTATCCATGGAACATTTAAAAACTCTTTCAGTGCTAACTAACCTCTACTAGATGACAGTCTAGCAATATGCCAAGCCCAAATGATGATAACATTATTTAAATCCAATGTATCTTTAAAATGGAATTTAGCAATAGTTATCATTTGGGTAAAGGTATGAGATGTTTTAACCTTTACATTTTTACAGGATGGTTGTAAGAGTGTGCATTTGTATTTCTAATATATGCCATTTTAATTGCAGTTACAAGTTAGAGTATTGTTAAATAAAATTAAGAATTCAATACACAGGAGGTTCAGATTCAAAAGTTTACTAGTGTACACCAGAAGGCAAAAAACGTACAAGTACAGAATTTTGTCTAACATGAAACAGGAAGCACACAAGTTTATATAGGTTTAACATTCAAGCTGTGCCCACCTTACTGACGTGATATGTCACAGGGCATCTACATCACTTTAGCTTACAGTCCTCTATTCATAAAACTGCTGATGCTGTATATTTTAAAAAAGTTTTCCTCTGGTAACAATACGGCCTTGCTATCCACCTGGTCAGTCATAATGTCTTTCTGTAAAGTTACTTCTTCAAGGTTTCATATCAGTTCAAATACAATAGCAGATTCAGTCTTTTAATACACATCTTTGTTCACTGTTACACTTTCCCACCAGCTGCATGCTATCTCAGTAACACATATACAAGGACAAATCATCCCAGCAGGAAAGAGCAGAAGATTTCATTATTTCACACATTTAATTTCCTGACCCAGCAGATAATCACTTGTGAAAAGCATAAACATTAAAACTTGCAAAGCTAGCATCTGCCAGGGTCGAAGGTCAGCTTGCTTCAAGCCACACTGCAGTTTCAAAACTACTTACATTTACACATGAATGAATCCTTTCTGTTATATGATTAATAGAATAAAATGCATTATATACTACTTTGCTTTTAAACTAGCATTTCTCATATATTCAAATACACATTTTTCTAACATTTTCCCCCCATTAATACTTTTTATTCTATTTTGAAGTATGCATAGTGTCATTTCATCTCCTAACTTCTTCCACTTAGGATTTTCAGCTAGGTGAGTCATTCAATCTATACTTCAGAAAAATGTCATCTGAGATCAATTTTTCAATCTCAATATCTTGCTACAAAGTTTCAGTAACAGATACATCAATAAAATCTTTGATTAATCTTTTCATGCAGGGAATTCCACAGCAAACACATGCCCCTATTAGGAGTATACCTACACAAATGGCAATCAGAATATTCATTAGGATGGAACCCCACCCCCCAAATAGATTCTGGAAAAAGTCCATCAGTGTGTTTGGGCCTGGTTCAGCCATGGCTGATACTTGCTGAATTACTTCCAGGTGATTATTAATTTCATGCCTGTTGTCTGGTATGTACGCACAGCATTCTTCTTTGATAAGTGCGCACGTACCACCTCTCGCAGCTAGGGTGAAGTCAAGAGCCATTCGATTTTGTAGCACAACAGTTCTCATTGCATTCAGTTCATCAGTCACCAGTTCTAGGGTGGAAAAAGTTGCGTTACTCATTACTTCGAGAAGGTTCGACAACTTCCTCAGCTCCCAGATCGATTTGGCTGCTCCATATGCTGGGAATATTCCTGCCCAAGATATAACACTGTCACTCAAGTCCATATGAGTCAATTTGCTTTTGTCTTTCACGCTATTATGGTCTTTCCAGCCAGCTTCGATCTTTCCAACTGGATTCACAGGTTTTTCAACTGGACCTTCAGGTTTTCGGGCTGCTTCTCTCATGTTTCGTATTTTACCCAAAGGTAATTCTGCAGTATGTCTTATTGCCGGAATCAGATAACCCAAAAAACAACTGCCGGACCAATTCTCAGGTAACCATTTATATGCTTTTTTCCCACAAATAAAATAACAGTTTTCTACTTTAGTACTAATACGCATTAGCCCTGCATGAAACATTTTCTGATCTATAACTGACAATTGTTTAAACAAAACTGGATTCTTGCAAATGTCATTCATGGTTGCTTTCAATGAGTTCAAATATCAGTCATAATTAGTATTGCAAAAAGTATTGCCATTACTATTCTTAATATGACATTGGTAAGATATGGTTATATTACAATTGCTCCAGCCCACCTAGAGAGTATCATTTTTGTAAAAACATACAATTCCTTTTTGAGTGACAGGTAAAAATAAAGCTATTTTATCCTGTGATCTCACAGTCCCTGTATCGAAGAGTAAATTCTCCCAAGTCTCATTTATCCCCAAAGGGATAGCAGACATTATCAGTCCTCCATATGCTGTTGGTATAACTGTACAAACCCAGCAATTTGAAATGTTCATAGTCTCTGCATATACACGCTTCATGGCTAGGTATGTGTTAAAATTTGGATGCCAGTCTATAGACGTTTTGTCACGCCTTCCCACTTTCACTTGTGTGGTTGTGTGTAGGATAAACCACAACAAGAGGAAAATTGTCACAATTAAAGTCAATAAATGTATACTCAGCAAAATTATTATGCAACATCTCTGGGGTTGATCTAGATTTCTATTTGCTTTGTTTTTGGCCATCTTGGTCTGGTTGTATATCAGTCACAAAGTTTTTATCAAGTTGAAAGTTCTTTACCGGTTTGTAGTGTGTCAAATGATCCCAGGACGTCCTCTCGGCCACTCTGACTGCAGTAGGCATTGCCAACAGAACCTGGTACGGTCCTTCCCACTTTGGACTCACCCAATTCTTCCTTTTCGTCACTTTCAGCCACACCCACGTCCCGGGGGTCAAGACTGCTTCTACCTGTCTGGTCTGTTCCTTATCTGAAAAAGAGTTAAACTGCAAAACAGATTTATTTGTTAACAGTTTCCTTATATAACTAGCTAATGAACTGTCAGCCTCTTGCTCTGCAGGTATGAGAGCTTTCCACTGAGGCACATAATATGCTCTCCCAAAAATCATTTCAAAGGGAGTCAAACCCTTCACGTTTGGAACCGTTCTCATACTCAGCAGTGCTAAAGGCAGACAGTGTATCCAATTCTTTTGGGTCTCCTCAACTAACTTCCTTAGTTTATTCTTAAGGGTACCATTGTACCTTTCCACCAGTCCTGCTGACTGTGGGTGGTAGGCACAATGGTTCTTTAAGGAGATACCAAAAAATCTCCCAAGTTGCTGAATCGTCTGGTTCACGAAATGTGTGCCGTTGTCACTATAAATCCTTTCCGGAATGCCAAATCTAGGGATTACTTCTTTTATCAGGGCTTTTGCCACTGTTGCTGCATCTGGGTTTTTGGTTGGAAAAGCTTCTACCCATTTGGAAAACATGTCTACAATAACTAAATAAAACTTTTTCCCTTCACACTTATTCAATTCTATGAAATCCATACAAATAGTATGGAACGGATATGGTGGTATAGGAAAACTTCCTTGCTTGGTTTTAAATGCCCCTTGTGCATGGTGCTTGTTACAAGTATGACAAGCTGCACAACATTTTTTTGTGTAGTTTGTGTATCCATATGTTTGGAATATTTGGTTTACTAACTGTACCATCTCCCCTGTTGAGACATGGCACTGCCCATGGCTCAACAAAGCTGCATATCTAAATAAATTACACGGCAATATCGGTTTTCTCTCTTTGGAAATGTACAGTCCATTTTCAAGAATTGCACCCCGTTTTTCCCATTTTTGTTTTTCTGCTTTTGTAGTAAGTGTCTGCATTGTTTTTAACATGTCTAAATCTAAAATCTCAGAGGGTTGTAATTCCTCATTCAAAAGTAAAGTTTCTGAGTCTGAGGCTGCTTGCTTTGCAGCTGCATCAGCTCGTGCATTGCCTTTCGAAATCTTATCCTGTTGTTTTGTATGAGCTACACATTTACAAATAGCTACTTTGGTAGGTAACTGAATAGATTCTAATAATTCCAAAATAAATTGCACATGATTAATAGGTTTTCCACTAGATGTTATCATTCCTCTATTTTTCCATTGTTGCACAAATACATGTACTGTAGAAAAAGCATACTGACTATCAGTATATATGCTTACACACTTGTTTTTGCTAAAGTACATGCCTGTGTCAAAGCTATCAATTCTGCTGCTTGTGCAGATAAGTTATGTGGTAAGGATTGGGCTTCTAAAATTTCAGTGTCTGTAACTACTGCATACCCTACCAGATTCTTTCCTGTAGGACCCCTTCTGCATGAGCCGTCCATGTAATATGTCACCTCGGCATTATCCAAGGGCATATCTGTGAGATCTTGTCTAGGTAAAGCTAACTGTTCAATTTCCTGCAGGCAGCTGTGTGGTGTGCCATCCGCAGGAGTTGGAAGTAATGTTGATGGATTTAATGTTGTACATTGTTCAATTGTTATATGAGGTTGGCTCAGCAGTATGGTCATACATGAAAGATGTCTAGCAGGAGAAAGGTATGCCACTTTTTCTTGCAGTAAAATTATTGCAACTGCATGAGGCACTCTCAATGTGAGAGGGTGGAATAACACCACTGAGGCTGAAGCCTGTACTGCCATTGCAGCTGCAACTACTGCTTGTACACAGTGAGGCAAAGATCGCGCCACTGGGTCTAACTGCGATGAATAATAGGCTATGGGGTGTTGCTTATCCCCATGTTGTTGCATCAGTACTGACGTCATATATCCTTGCTTGCAATCTATGGTCTGAAAGAACCGTTTGTGATAATTTGGAAGTCCTAAAACTAATGAAGAAGCTATCAACTGCTTCAACCTGCAGAAAGCCATTTCTGCTTCGGGTGTCCATTGTAAAATATCTTGTGCTGCCATTGGTGTCTTATATATCAAGTCAGTCAGTGGAGCAGATTCCAAAGCATAATTTGGTATCCAGCTCCGACAGAAATTAGTTGTACCCAAGAAAGACATAATTTCCTTCTTGGTTGCTGGTTTGGGTGCTTGCAAGATTGCTGTTTTTCTTTCCTCGTCTAATATTCTACCTTCATTGGATATTACATATCCCAAGTATCTAACTTGTTTTTTCCAAAGTTGTAAATTACTTTTGTTTACTTTGTGTCCTTTGTTTACTTGTGTTGCTAAAAATTTCAGTAACGCTACAGTATCCTCCCTGCATTGTTGCTGGGTGGGGGCTGCTAGCAAGATGTCATCTACATAAAGTAGAATCTGACTACCTCCCGGTGGGGTAAACCCTGCCAGGTTGCTAGCCATTTCTTGTGCAAATACTGTTGGGCTCTCACAATATCCCTGTGGTAGTCGAGTATAGGTATACCTTTTACCCTGAAATGTAAATGCAAACCAATATTGACTATCAGGATGTATAGGTATTGAAAAGAAAGCATTACTGATATCTACCACAGAGAAATACTTCTGTTGCGGTTCTAAATCGTTTAACAAAGTATGTGGGTCTGGCACCGTAGGTGCTCTAGGTATTACTGCATTATTTACAGCTTGTAAATCTTGTACCATCCGCCATTCCCCATTCGCTTTCTTAACAGGAAATAGGGGTGTATTACATGGTGAATCAGGAGATTCTACCAGTACTCCTTCTTTGAGTAATGCTGCTATTATAGGCTTAATTCCTATTTCTGCATCCTTTCTCAAAGGGTATTGTCTTTTCTGTGGTCTAAATGCTGACTTTGGGGTAATTGTAACTGGTCCTGCTGTTCGAATAAGTCCTACATCTGACTTGCCTGTTGACCAAAGAGTTGTCGGAATTTCACATAAGGCCTTTTCTTCTTCTTCTAATAAAAATGCTAATCAGCTGTCCTCGCTAGATTGCAAGTGTACAGCTGGATGTGTCTGTGTCAACCAATTCAGTTTTTGTTTCTGTATCCCTTGTTCTGACAGTTCTAAATCAGTCTGTTTCTCCCATCTTGTTACTTTTCCCCTAAGTCTGCCCATTTTACACTTTTATTCTTTGTCAAGCTGACATGTGGTAATCGATTTGACCTATATAATGCAAGGAATTCTTGAGGTAATGAACAGCTAACTACACTGTTCCCCTCAGTATCCCAGTACAAAGTACGCAATACTAGTCTAGTTGCACGATTTCTGAACAATTCTTGCTCATACTCTCTATCAGGTCCTGGTGTAGTACAGTAGTATAGAGTACAGTGTAACAAATGCTGTCGATCAGTGTCGAGGGAGGGGGCTTTACTGATGGCTACGTTCATCAGTTCCTTGGTTACTGCCCCTGGACCAGTCATGACTAGGTCCTGGCTGTACCAGTAAAAAGTTTCACCCTCCGATCGCATTACAAAGGTATCCATTTGTCTCTGTGCCTCCATACCTTGTACAGTTGGAACTACTGCTATGCCAAATATCTGCATAAGGTCCCTGCCCAATAGGTTTACTGGACACTTTGCAGAAACAACAATTTTACTTCTCTGGGTCATACCTGAATCAGGGTCAGTTATTGCTATATCATGGGAAAGTGGTTCCCTGTATAGCTGTCCATTTGCTGCTTTTACTAGTATATAATCAGGTGATTTGGAATGTTCTGGTAACTTGGAGGGGTGTATCAGGGTCCGTGATGCTCCTGAGTCACACAGGAATTTGACTTCCCTTCCCTCCACCAGAAGTGTAACTTCCGGTTTCGTATCTGCTAAGTAGAGTTCTAAGCTCAATAATGCTAAGTCCAAAATTTCACTTTCTTCATCCTCCATATCTACTTGCACTTCCTCTATTCCTTCTATCACATTTACATTTGTTTTTTGTTCATTAACTTTTCCTGATGATTTCTGACTTTCGCATGATGTATCTTCACTATCATATAGTCAGTCCTCATCTCCCTTATCTTCTGTAATTACCTTTTTGTTTTGCTTACAATCCCTTGCTAGGTGTCCCTTTTTCCCGCACTTGAAGCATTCACCTCTCTTTTTCCTTTCTTCAAAATCTTCTGATTGTTTGTCAGACTGTTTGTTTCCCTGAGCATTCTTCTTGTCCTTTTTACCTGACTGTAACACAAACACTTCAGCTCCGTCTTCAGCAGTGAAGACTTGCGCCTTCTTTTTCTTTTTACTATTAAAATGTGTTTCAGCATGTCTAGCGTATTCAAGTAAGGCTTGTAGCCTCCCTGTTCGATGGTCTATCATATGCTTCATAATGAAGCTACTAATAGGTGCAATGCAACCTTTCAAAAATGCATTTTTCAATTGTTGTTCATACAGGGAATCATTCGTTTGGTTCTCAGGAACCGTCATACTGCTATGATTATTAAAACATTCCAATAATCTAGCATAGTATCCATCTACTGTCTCATTTTCCTGTTGTATGCATTGATTAATGCAAGTCCAGTCTGCTCTAGGTTTCCATTTCTCAGAGATTCGGTCTGTAAGACCTTTCACTCTGTTGTCTAATTCTGCGTCACTATGTGGGAGTGGTTTAAGCTCTGCATTACGAGGATTCCAGGTGCCACAAATCATGTGCCAATCTGGACCTATAATTTGTCTTACTACTTTTTCTACTTCTTCCCCACTCAAGTGGTAACTCAACCTCATGCCTTGTAAATCTTCTAAAAATTTCGTAAAATTAACTTTCGGATGGGGGATTCCCTCAGTAGCTTTCCGGATATCCTCCGGTGTCCATGGTCTATATACTAAGAGTGTTGGGTCCTGCCCTTCCTGTCCTGCCTGACGATTTGGAACCTCTATAAGTGAGGATATTTCTTCCTCACTCTCATCCTGTAGTTTCTCTCTATTTGGTATGATTCTGTGTCCCTATGTATTTTACGTGTTCGGGACCTAGTTTCAATAGGATCTCTAACAAATGGTTGTGGTCTTGCTGAGACTTCAGGATAACGCGGAGGTGGACCAGCCTGTCCACTCGCTTCATATCCTGAAAAGGGTAAAGGAGGGGGCAAGGGAGGAGGAGGAGGAGCTGTTGCTATTACCAAGTTATTATCTTCTTTGTCTAAAAATAATGTTTTTGAATTTTTAAGCTTTTGTTCTCTACGATTTGCTTCCTCAATCCACCTGTGTGCCTGAGGAATGCCTAATTGGCGTTGCTTTTTTGCCTGACCTCCTGCATCAGATTTAAGCTGCTTAAGGAGTTTAACTAGTGAAGTTTTATCTAGTTTACCATCAAATTCATATTTGTTAACCCATTTCGTATAATACCTAACGTTATCAGAACGTTGTAATTGCATGTATTTTGCATCTTTGGTTAGGGGCGGATCTCGCGATATTTTAGTGCACTGATTTCCCATGGCAAAGAAAATGTTACGTAACCCTTTTTATCACGTGATATCAAGTTCTCAGTTCCTTTTCACAGTTTATCTAGAATAACTGCCTACCTTATTCTGTTACCCTGATCTATGACCAAATATACAGTACTTCCTTTTGTCCCTGATCTGCATAACAAATCTTGACAACAATATACTGTAAGCTAGTCCCTGATCTAAAACAGAAAAAAGGCAAATTCTTCCTACCTGAGCCTCCGGTATTAAATCGTCCAATATCCGCTCTTTGGCCACAGATCAGAAAGTGGCCAGCCTCTTTAAACGACAATTCAGTCGGAGGTCTTTTCACCCAAGAAGAACCATTTTGGTAACTTCTCCTGCGCAGTATTCGACCACCGGTAGACTCTGATCTGCTGCTGTCCGAGGGAATTCCGGCTAAGAAGGACCAAACTGTTAAATAAAATTAAGAATTCAATACACAGGAGGTTCAGATTCAAAAGTTTACTAGTGTACACCAGGAGGCAAAAAAACGTACAAGTACAGAATTTTGTCTAACATGAAACAGGAAGCACACACGTTTATATAGGTTTAACATTCAAGCTGTGCCCACCTTACTGATGTGATATGTCACAGGGCATCTACATCACTTTAGCTTACAGTCCTCTATTCATAAAACTGCTGATGCTGTATATTTTAAAAAAGTTTTCCTCTGGTAACAATATGGCCTTGCTATCCACCTGGTCAGACATAACGTCTTTCAGTAAAGTTACTTCTTCAAGGTTTCATATCAGTTCGAATACAATAGCAGATTCGGTCTTTTAATACACATCTTTGTTCACTGTTGCACTTTCCCACCAGCTGCATGCTATCTCAGTAACACATATACAAGGCCAAATCATCCCAGCAGGAAAGAGCAGAAGATTTCATTATTTCACACATTTAATTTCCTGACCCAGCAGATAATCACTTGTGAAAAGCATAAACATTAAAACTTGCAAAGCTAGCATCTGCCAGGGTCGAAGGTCAGCTTGCTTCAAGCCACACTGCAGTTTCAAAACTACTTACATTTACACATGAATTAATCCTTTCTGTTATATGATTAATAGAATAAAATGTATTATATACTACTTTGCTTTTAAACTAGCATTTCTCATATATTCAAATACACATTTTTCTAACAAGTATCACACAGAATCACTGGCTATAACAGTCATTCTTCATTTTCTGTAGAACAACTGGTTATATTTCAAGAAAAGAAAATGTTCATACTGATGCGATCAGATACTTTTTTAACTGTGTTAGTACATACATTCTTGATAGAAAGGGCTGGAAAGTTATAGTGTGTTGGCACAGCATGATTACATGCGATTGATTATAAAAAAAACTT
>NC_056739.1:1932573352-1932638352 GCF_019279795.1 Protopterus annectens | reverse complement strand
GCTGCCTGTCGGGTGCCAGGATCCACTACATAACACAAGCACTCATGTCACTCTGGAATAAGTACAAATATGACTCTGTCATTGTCCATGTTGGTGTGAATGACCTGAGCCATACCTCCCTGGACTACGAAAAGAGACATGGAAGAACTCTCTGATCACGTAGCCCAGGCCATTATGACCCTGACCCTGAGTAGCATCCTGCCCTCACTAAGAATGCTACCATGGTATAAAGAAAAAATTCTCGATTTCAACAACTGGCTAAGTTTCTGGTGTCATTCAAAGGGGATCCAGTGCCTGTCCGCCTGGTATGACATTCTCAACAAGCCACGCTGCTTTGCTAGAGGCAGCTTGCACCTGTCACCCTTAGGTTTTCGAATACTGGCCAAGGCTCTTGCCACTCCCATAGTGCCTTTTTCAGGCAAGGCTCAAAAGACAAAACCACTACCATAAATAGCATAAATAACAAAAAACTGAGGGTAATGCTACTCAATGCCAGAAGTCTAAACCTCAAAATGCATGCACTCGAGGCACTCCTCAGTATGGAGAAACTCAATATATGTGCAGCAACAGAAACCTGGTTTAAGGCTCAAGAGAGCACCCCAGCACTACCAGGTTACAACTCATACCATACATTTCGGCCACAGACCGGACCGAAATACAAAAGGCAGGAGCGTATCTATATTCATCAAGGATACCCACATCTCCAGGTTAGAGGCACAGCACGATGCTTCAGAGATCATCCACATGCAACTAACAATGGGCAAAACTGCAATTCAAATTGTAGCTTGCTACAGATCACCCACCATGTCCCAGGACCCCCATTCCTCGTTTCTGGAAACACTGGGAAACATAAAGGTCCTACCAAACACCCTAATATTGAGTTATTTCAATTACCAAACATTAACTGGTGGAAGTACTCAAGTACTAACTCCCTTGCCCAACATTTCCTAGAATTTATAAACTCAAATGCCCTGGATCAACTGGTTAGACCTGGTCATAACCAACATGGTTGACCGGTGTTCCACACCAGAGATCAACACCTCGCTGGTTAGATCTGATCATAAACAAATCACTTTGGATATCCACATTCACCCCCAGACAAGGAAACCACTGTGAAAAACTTTTCAAAAGCAAACTTCACATAAAGACAGAGGTGGAAAGTTTCAAAGCCCCCATGCTAAAGGATAATGCTATCCAAGCTGCAAAATCCTTTACTAATGCATTCTATGGGCACCTACAAGAATGCATGGATCATGCTATCCCAAGCAAAACCAAGACTCACTCCTCCAAGAAAAGGAAACCAGTCTGTTGGACCCCTGCCATAAACAAGTTGTACAATAGTAGGAGGAAACTAGTACAAAAAAGAGTAAAATCCCAAGAAGGGAAGACATTCCTGATCAGTATCAGCAAGAAACTACAATCCCTCATAAAATCATCCAAGGTGAACTTCAAAAGAAAAAAATTGCCAAGGACTCCAAAGATAACCACAAAGCATTCTTTAGCAGTGGCAATGCTCAGATCTGCTCGGAGTTAGTGCAGAATAGCAAAAAATACACTGATCCGACCGATATTGCCAACATCCTGGCAGACAGGTTCAGTGCAAATGTCACCCCCCTCCACCCCCAAAAGGGCCCATAACCATACCAGAAGAATGTAGAGCCCCTGAAATCACAGACACTCAGGTTAAAATAGCCCTCTCCAAAGCCAAAAACACAGCATCAGTAGGACTGGACGGTGTCCCAGGCTGCGTCCTACATGAGCTGAAAGATGAACTAACCCCTCACCTAAACACACTGTTCAAACTCAGCCACTCCACAGGCTACATACCCATAGAGTGGCACACAGCAATGGTTATTCCACTCCACAAAAGTGGAGCCAAAACAGACCCTGGAAACTATTGTCTTATAAGCCTGACTAGCTTGGTCTGCAAAGCTATGGAGCGCATCATCATGGAACTCATTAACAGAGACATTGGAAACCTCCAAACACTGGAACCTACCCACTTCAGCTTTGTTAAGGGCAGATCATGCCTCCTAAACCTGGAGGACTTCTTTTACACAGTTACCAAGGCTATAGACAAGGGAAAGGTGGTACACACAGCCTACCCAGACCTTGCAAAGGCCTTTGACACCATTCCCCATTCTGGTATTATAGACAAGCTCACCAGCCTGAACATAAACCTCTATGTGATAAGATGGTTTGCCAACTGCCTCTCGGTCAGAACCCACATGGTGAGAGTTGTGGGAGCTAGGTCTCACTCTAAACCGGTTACAAGTGGCATTCCCCAGGGCTCAGTCCTAGGACCCCTCCTGTTCGGCATATACTTCTCAGAGGTACAGGCAAGCACAGGAGGACTATGGCTGACCAAATTCACAGATGACTGCAAACTAGGGCCTATAATTGACTCTCCGGCTGGCACAGACATCCTCCAAAAGGGTCTTACTGAGATGGATACCTGGTGTCAAAATCATGCCCTCAAGCTAAATGCCAAAAAATGCATAGTCATCCCATTTTGGAAAAAACAAAGTACCCACAAACTACCACATGGGTGGTAGTCCCCTAAATATGGAAAACGTAATAAGGGATCTGGGGACCCAAGTAGATAGTAATCTCTCCTTTGATAATCACATTGCCAAAGTGGTTAGAAAAACCTTTTATGTGGCCCACCTAATCACAAAAGGGTTTGCATCCAGATCAAAAGAGGTCATTGGGCCCCTCTACTCATCACTCATCAGACTCATCATAGAGTACAACGCCCCATTTGGAATGTACCTTACAAGACACCTGCAACAGCTGCAAAGACCATAGAAGTACCTCACCAAGAGGATCATTGGCCTCAAACAGATGCCCTCTACAGCTCGACTGAAGAAACTCCAGCTGTACTCGGTTGCATACCGCCTACTCAGAGGTGATGTCTGCCTGACATACAAGGCCATGTCCAACCCAGAATTGATGGACATGCTCCACCTAAAGAAAACCTTATCCCCCAGAGCCACATGCTCTAGGGATCTAAACCTCACCACAACAATAAATAGGACATGCTGGAGGGATAAATTCCTGTCCCAGAGACTTCCCATGCTTTGGAACAAGATTTCAATCTACATTAGGCAGAACTCCTCGCTAACACTCTTCAAGAGAAACCTTGACGAGTGGATGGGAAAAAGAAAGTTTACCCTGGGGATCACTTCATTGGGTCTGCTGTACAGAGGCACAAGGAACTAATCTAAGGGGGCGGCGAAAGCCAACACATTCTGGATAGGCTTATAAATGCCTTTGGGCAGATAGCCTAGTACCTACCTATGAATCTATGAATATATATATATATATATATATATATATATATATATATATATATATATATGTATACAGATTCACTTTATAATTTCAAAATACTAAAATATTGAATTTCAGTATTTCGAGACTATAAAGCCGAAAAAACAAAGCACCAAAACCCAAAAAACCGCAAAATTCAAAACAGCGACTGTAAACACACCATACACCACCATACACCACACAAAACATACACCATCCACCCCACATTACAAGAAACAAAACACACACAAACAGAGCAATACAAATAAATAAACCTACCTGACATATAAGTAGGGGGGCAAGCCACCCTGCACCCCCTACACCCACACTACTTATGTATACTAACTCCAAGGTTGCACCAAACAGAAAAGACAGTAAACTCACCACTACACATTCTACAGTCCCCTAATACACACACACATCACAAATGTACAAACACCACCACTTTCAACAGTTACACACTCATACTCTTATCTGCCTACCCTAACCCACACCTACAACTTCTGAACACACTCATATGCACTCAAATCCCTACCCAAAACCCTTAAAAAATACTTGCTTACCTTAATCTCCAACCATATCCACATACCAAACCGTAAATCACTGCATGTCACGTAGTGCACCACCACAACCGCTAATTCGACATTTCCAGATTCACAGTTACGTAGTTATGGGGTTTAGTTATTTTGGAAGTTCTGCTTTATAGCCTTGAAATACTGAAATTCGATATTTCAGTATTTCACCATTATAAAGTGAATCTATATATATATATATATATATATATATATATATATATATATATATATATATATATATAGTTGAAGAAAATGTATATAAACATATTGAGCATAATAGGAAACCTTTTTTATAGATAAATAAGACGTGGAAGGAGTAAAGACACACAGATTGATAAACTGTATGCTGATTCTAAAATTTATTCTCAGACACAACAGATTTTAGATGTATTTACAAAATCTTATGCAAAACAGTTTGGCTCTACAAAAGGGATAATAAGTTTTCCTAGTGACATCCAGGTACTGGAATCAGATTATACTGAAAAAGAACTGTGCAAACTGGATCCAAACAAAGTGCAGGGAGGAGACAGAATTAGTAACAATGACCTGAGATCATTTCAGCAAGAAATTATGGTACCACTATCTATTATTTACCAGGTCATATAAATATGGGAAGATTCCTCAAGATTGGAGACATACACTTATTATACCTGTCTTCAAGGGAACGGGGAGTAGGACAAATCCAGAGTCATATAGACCATTAAGTCTGCTTTCATGTTGTGGAAAAATAATGTAGAAGGTAATATAAGATAAGTTATTATCAGAACTGGATAGGCTGCGACTTGAAACCATATACCAGCATGTATATGTTGAAAACAGATCTATTACCACCTGTAACATGATGTTCTATAACAATATAATAACAGCTATAAATGAAAAATTGTGCTGTGATGATCAGTAAATTAGTACAACTAGGTATTGGTGTACTCTTGATAAGATGGATAGCTGCGTACCTTACAAATAGGACATGGCAAGTATCATACAGCAACTGGCTAGGTGAAATCTTTGGTTGCAGTCAGGATGTCCCACAGGGCTCTGTCCTAGGCCCTTACTTGTTTAGAGTGTATCTTTCAGACCTAACTTTTTCATCTGAGGTGTTTTGCAGTCTATATGCAGACGACCTGAAATTGGGTAAGCTGATTACATGTGTTAAAGATAAGGCATGTCTGCAATATAACTTGACTAAATTGACCATTTGGGCACAGGAGAATAATATGCTGATAAATACATCAACAGCTAAGAATATGAGAATTGGGAGACATAAATTGAAAGGTGAATATTTAATATAGCACACAGTGATTGAAACTGTAGAATCATTTAAGGGCCTGGGTATATGGATGGATTCAGCTACGAGTTTTTCTCATTATATCAACCAATTTGTTAAAGATAGTTATAGAACTATTGTTTGTATAAAAAGACTTATAAAATCTAGAAAATCAAAAATGTTGAAGTCATTGTTTGTTAGCTCCATTAGACCCAAACGTGAGTATGGAATAACAATGTGGAAATCCTATAAGAAAACAAGCATGAGTAAACTTTAAAGAGTACAGTGGAAATATCCCAAGGGCATTCATAGATGTGAAAATTTAAGTTATTATGAAAGACTAAAATATATGAACTTGTACAGTGTTTCTTAAATATATCTAAGAGGAGATCTTATTGAGGTATATAGGGCATTTAGAGATAACTACCTCTGGGAATGTTTGGGGTTAACAAAAAGTACTAGAGAATCATCAGACAACCTATTTAGGAGATTCTATAGGAATGAGAAGTGTACTAACTGGTTCTCTGACAGAGTAGCTGATGCATGGAACAGACTACTAAATTACACTAAAGCAAGTACTAGTTTAGACATTTTTAAGAACAGCCTGAACACTTATTATGGGAACAAGTGTTTTGGTATATTGGCAAGCTGGAAGAGCATTAATACCCTTGCTTGAAATATTTGCATGTATGTATGTATGCATATATACATATATATATATATATATATATATATATATATATATATATATATATATATATATATATATGTGTGTGTGTGTGTGTGTGTGTGTGTGTGTGTGTGTGTGTGTGTGTGTGTGTGTGTGTGTGTGTGTGTGTGTATATATATATATATATATATATATATATATATATATATATATATGTTATAATTCCTGATAAGTTTGATGACACTAGTTGAAATGTAAGTTATTAAATGGCTATAAATTCAGAATGATTTGTTTACACAAAAAATGGAGCAATTTTCCCATTAGATCATGGTATATGTATAATTTGTCAGTTTCAATTGGTTAAAAAAAAAATAATACTGTAAAACTGCTATTTGAAAAACTGTGAAAAAGGAAAAAGAAAAGAAAAATTGCTTTTGAAACAAAAGCATTTAAAAACTTTAATAAACATAGAGCTATATAGAGTGTAATAGAGATAGGAGGAAAATGGACTTCCACTACTAGTCATTGAAATACAATTACATGAAAAAGTAGCTCACTGAAAGCAACTCACTAGAAATTAAACCAACAAAAAACATCTGCCCACTGTACTCCCTATGTGAGGGCAAGAACCCTTCATCCCCCCAAAATTTATATGTTTCTAGTCCATAGTTACACAAATTTGAAAAAGGGAGAAATCTGCCAATGCAAAGGAATTTCTACCTTTACGTAGTTTAAAATGACGCTGGCAGTGAGTTGGTTTCTCATGGATAAGGGGCATAACAGCAGAAAATATGTACGAATGGATTTTTCCTTCTCTGCTACATTTGTTATTAGCCTTGGAATCAAATTATATGACCCACAGAAAATTATTTTTTTCTTTGTTTTCTTTGGTTGCTAAACAAGTACACTAAACAATGAATTATATTTAATGAGGTATTCCTTTAGGAGAAAACTGAATGATGAAGCACATATGGAATTGAAAGACTCTGGAATTAACATAAAGCATTTAAGTCATGCTAGTTTTGAATTTGTTTGAATAAATGTTAGAACTTATGCATATTATTTTATTTAGTAAACGGAATGCTTTATAGATAACACCATTATGCATAATTTTTTTCTAGTCTTTCTATATCACTTCAGTGTCCATGCAGTGCCCTTTTATAACAGAGTACAGTAGTATCTGCCTTTCCCTAATCTGATTCTGTAATGATATATAAAAAATTCGCACCCATGACATTTTTTGTTAACTTATTAGCAGGTTTTCATTAGTTACAATGTTATTCTTACTAAAACTTTGCTTTGCTTTTTTTTTAACTTCCCACACATTTTCCCATTAATTTTCCTCAACCTTAGACAATATTCTAGGAAACCCTTTTATGTTGCTCAACTTATAAGTAAGGGCATGCCATCTAGTTCCAAAGAAGTCATTATCCACTGTGCTCCACCATTATCAGACTAGTCATAGAGTACAATGTTCCCTTTGGCATGTACCTGACCAGGCATTTGCAGCAACTAAAGTGACCTCAGAGGTTCCTTCCAAAAAGAATATAAGATGTAACACATCTGCCTTAAGTAGAGCACCTTAAAGCCCTTTCACTCTGCTCAGCCTTCTACAGATTGCTGAGGGGTGATCTTTGCCTGGTTTATAAGGCATCCACAAACCCCACACATGAATCTCCTACATATTTGTAAGACAAACAGTACCAGAAATACAAGGTCTGGGGATTGAATTTTGTCTGTGACATAAACAGAATATGCTGGGGAGACAGATATGTATCCCACAGATTGCCCCTCCTAAGGAGCAGGCTTCATATCCATGTGAAACTAAGTTCATCTATTACCTATTTTAAGTGCAACCTAGACCAGTGGATGGTGAATAGGAAATTTACAGGGGGCCTGGCACCCTGTCCCTTATGGGCAGATGTAGCTTATAAATCCCTTCCTCTCATTGCCATCTTCATATACAAGGCATCAATATTCTTTCAGGAAAACTTGGTTAGGCTCAGAAAGGCCCCCTGAGTCATTAGCCTAGTAACAATCCATGAATCTATAAATTTATGTATTCTAATTCTCTAGCTTTTTCAAATGTATTCCATGGGATGCTGCATGAAAAGTTAAAACAGAACACTTATACAGCATTATCTGTTTAGTGTTAATATATTAATTCAGCATTTGGTGCACATACACAGTCGCAAATGAGTCCAGAAGCAAAGGCAGCACACCATATCCTAGGTCTTGTACTGTAGGCCATCTATTTATCGAAGAAAGCAAAAAAAATGCCAAGCAAAGAAATACAAGAAAGAGGGAGATAAACTTTCGAAAGGCAACATGGAAAATCTTACATTTTTTCTGCAATAATCCAAGTTTACACAGGATTTAGAGAGCAGTTAATTTTGCTACTGTTCTCAGTCTGCATACTGTTTAGTAAACAGTTTGAGATTTTTGTACATATTTTGGCAATGCCACTTTAATGTAGCAGCTGCTTTTTAAACTGTATACCTGAAGGATTACTTAGACACATCTGAATATGTTTACAAAAATCTCATTATCAAACTTCTTCTCTAATACACCCGATTGTAAATCTATTGTATGTATCACTCTACAATACATTCAACTTATGCTAACAGGAGTTAATTATCATGTCAGTCTTTCTTCATTAGCTCAGTCACTCAAGGCTTTAAATGTTGTTTAACTTACTTCTGCAGCTCCTGTTACACCTGTGAGTGGTAAATGTCGACAGTAAGCTGAAGGCAAAAAGAATAACACAATGTAACTGGCCAATGTCATTCTGTAGCTTATTAGTTCTTGTGGAAGTTTAGAAAAGCAACATACAGGAAATGTTTTGCTATATAAGGAACTATAGTTACATAACATACATAGTCCTGGATCTAGCTTAGAGCTGTTTACATATAAAGCATGTTGGTGGTTTTGTACACAACTGGAGAAGAAACTATAACAGTTTAATAAAATCGGTCACTTACTTGTATTTTTGTTTATCTTAGAAATGCACGAGTTAACTTTTTACTCTTCTTTATAAAGAGTAAATATGTTATAAGTAAAAACAGGCCAGCATGTAGTTCAGTTCACATTTTATATGTTATAAAACACGTTTAGACAGTTTTCTGAATAAACAGTGTGCTAAAGGAGACGTCCTGCCATTCTCCCACCCTGCTCACAGTACATTAGTGTGTCTATAATTTTGTTCTTCTGTGAATCTGTTCCTGTTCCACATTTCTCATAATCCATATTTGGCTTGTTATCTAAATGTCACTGTCAATGCCTTCTCTTTCATACCATGAAAAAACACAATAAAATAAGCAAAAAGGCATAGGTGACATTTTCACTTTTATTGGCACTGCTGCTTGTGCAGCAGATTGTTCTGTTATGACTTTTCAGAACAGAAGAGTAGACGGTGTCTTGAGTTTCTTCTGATTACTAAGGAGAGGAAAGAGCAAACCTTTAATACTAAGGGGGTGCCAGCCAAAATAGAGTTAGAAATATGTTCAATGTAACTGTTCAGTTTTAATATTACCGGATGAATGTATCTCAAAATTAAAGATAGTGGGAAGAAACAAGGACACAAGCCATCTTTTTTTAACTAGATTCCAAACAATGTGAAGAGAAGACAGAATTATGAAGTAAATGAATAAAGAAGGTTGCTCTGTGCCTTGGTTGCTAGTGGTTGTTTTATGCATAAATAGCAAGGTCTTTCAAGATAGGAAGAGAACTTGAAAAGATAAAACCTCTTTCGGAGTTTCAGCAGTACTACATATAAATGCAAATAGCAATATGTGAATTTAATTTTTATTTGACAAAATTTGGAATAATATCATTAAGAAGTGAATTAAACATTTCCACTGTTTAAAAAAATAAAACAGCTGCTCTCTCTTACTCAGACAGTAACACAGAGAAGGTTGTCAACTCACCCACCTCTGCATATTCGCATAGTACCACTACTCATACACTTACCACTACTCATACACATAGTACGCATCAAACACATAAATCCACATACATGGAGGTTTTCTTGAAAAACTTACCAAAACACCAGAGACCTCCAAAACACAAGTCTGCTACAGCTAACACAGACTCCACAGCACCCACGACACATAGCAACTCCAGTATCACACCCACCAAGCCCTTAAGGTGTAACACTCAAAAAACAAGTTTTATTGTCATTGGAGATTCAGTAGTGAGACACATGGATGTCCCACTCACCAGGGTGGAGAAGAAAAAAGTGCCGGTCAGCTGCCTTTCCAGTGCCAGAATTCTCCAAATCATGCATGCACTCAGGTATCTTAGCAACAAGTACCGTGATGACTCTGTCATAGTTCATGTTGGTGTGAATGACCTGAAACGTACCTCAGTGGATTATATGAAGAGAGACTTGGTTGATCTCTCTGAGTATGTGTCCTAGGCAGGTATGTCCTAGCCTTGAGCAGCATACTACCCTCACCTAGAATGATACCACAGTATAAACAAAAAAAATATTGATTTCAATAATTTGGCTTAGTTTTTGGTGTCATTCCAAGGGGATCCAGTTCCTATCTGCCTGGAAAGCCATGGTTAACAAACTTCACTCATTTACCAGAGACAGTTTGCATCTGGCACCACTAGAGTTTTGGCTGCTGGCAAAGGCTCTTACCTCCCCCCATAGTGACTTTTTAGACAAGGTCTCATACAACATTATCAACATGAAATTAACCAGTCAGAATAAAATAAGGTTTGTGCTGCTAAATGCTAGAAGCCTAAGCCAAAAACTGCACTCCCTGGAAAAACTTCTATCACTACAAGATTTAGATGTCTGTGCAGTCACAGAAACCTGGTTTAAGGCCTCAGAGAGTCCCTTGGCCCTGCAAGGCTACAATGCCTTCCACACCTTTGGATCACAAAATGAATGTGTGAAAACCAAAGGAGGCAGTGTTTCAATCTATACTAGAGACAAATTCACTTCACTTCTAGTTAGACTAGACAACACCATGAAGTTACTGCAGGTCCAGGTTATGGTGGGTAAAATCCCCATTCAAGTCCTAGCCAGATATAGATCCCCCAACATGGGTCACAACACCCACAAAGCCTACTTAACCAAACTGAAGACAATCCAAAATTTACCAAAAACACTGGTTATGGGAAATTTCAATTATCCCATCATCAACTGGGAAACCTACTCTAGCCCAAACTTGCTAGCAGAAAAGTTCCTTAACTTTGTGAATTCAAGTGCCCTGGAGTAAATAAATCTAGTCCTCACCAACATGTCAAACAGGTGCACTACTGCAACTGTTGGAATCTCATTAGTTAAAAATTACCACAAATCAGTCAGCTTCAAACTGACACTAACACCACAGCTCACAAAGGGTGAAATCAGACTAAAACATTTCACCAAGGCAAACTATACCCTTCTAGGTGAAGGTATAAATGCATTCCAAGCCGCATCCCAAGCTCAAAGTGGTAACTGTGCAAAAGTTTACACTAAAGCCCTGTGCAGTCACTTGCATAAATGTATAAACTTGGCTGTACCACTCAGAATCAAAACCAGAGCCCCAAGCAAAATCAAGCTGCTATGGTGGACGTCAGCATCAACAAACTCTAAAATAAATGCAAAAAGTTGCTGTCCAAGAAATCAAACACAAGAACCCAACAAAAGAAAAGCACCCGCCTCAGCCTTAACAGGCAAATAAGACAAATTGTCAAATCATTCAAGAGCTCCTTTGAAAGAAACCTAGCAAGCACTGCCAAGGATAGCCATAAGGCCTTTTACAGCTATGTACATAACCTAAAGGGTAGGACCCAAGCATGTGCAGAAGTGGTGGCCAATGGTATACACACAGTGACTCCACAGCAATAGCAAATCTGCTAGAGGATAGGTTTGGTGAATGTTTCACTCCCTTATCCCCTCCTAACTTACAACAAACCCTCCCCCAAACTCCCCCACCCACCTTGCATATCTGAGGAGCAGGTTCTCAAAGCCCTGTCCAAGGCAAAGGACATGGCCTCTATGGGACTAGATGTCATCCCAGGCTGTCTTTCAAACAGGCTAAAACATGACCTAGCATCATCACTAAGTACCCTTTTCAATCCTAGCCTAACCACAGGCTTTGTTCCTGCAGAATAGAGAAGAGCTACAGTTATTCCCCTCCACAAAAGTAGTCTAGCAACAGACTTGGGGAATTACAGACCCATCAGCCTGACCAGCCTCATCTGTAAGGCCATGTGACGTATCATTATGGACCTCCTAAATAAAGACATAGGTGACCTCCAAAGGCCCTGCAATGTATTGTTATGGACCTCATAAATAAAGACATGGGTGACCTCCAAACCCTGGATCCTACCTAATTCAGCTTCATGAAGAGCAGATCCTGCCTGGTAAATCTGGTGGATTTCTTTGAAAGTGTAACCAAGGCCATTGATGGGGGCAGATCTGTGTACACAGCATACCTCGACTTGGAAAAGGCTTTTGATACAATCCCACATTCACTCATTACTGATAAACTTAGCAAACAATGTAAACCCCTTCATTGTAAGATGGGTTGCCAACTGGCTCACAAACTGGACACACTCTATCAAAGTGGGTAAGTCCACATCAACCAGCAGACCTGTTACCAGCGGGGTGCCACAGAGGTCACTGCTAGACCCTCTACTGTTTGATATATGCTTCTTAGAAGTTCAAGTCAAAGCTAAAAGGTTGTGCCTGACCAAGTTTGCAGACGACTGTAAACTAGGTGGAATCACTGAATCCCCAAATGATGTTAGTATACTCCAAGATTGTCTTACGCAGACCAATGACTTGTGTATTAGTCACAATCTCAAACTGAAAGCAAAGAAATGCATCATCATTCCCTTTGGCACAAACAATGTCCCTTCACACTATCAAACCAATAACAATACCCTAAATACTCATGACGTGTTAAGGGACATGGGATCACAGATTGACTGCAACCTTAACTTCGACCACCATGTGTCTGCTGTTGTAAGGAAAGCTTTCACATAGCTCACTTGATTAGTAATGGCATCTCCTCAAGAGCATAAGAAGTTATAACCTCCCCCTATACTCAGCACTTATCCAGCCCAAAATTGAGTATAACACTCCATTTGTTATGTACCATACTAAGCATCTACAGCAATTACAGAGACCTCAGAAGTTTCTAACAAAGAAGATTAAGGGCCTCCAGCATGTGCCTTACACAAACCAACTAAAATCCATGTCACTATACTCCATATTATATAGACTTTTTAGGGGAGATAATGCCTGGCCTACAGAGCAACTCAAGACCCAAACATAATGAACTTACTGCATATCTGTAAATCAAATAGGTCTAGGGCTACCCATTACAGGGACTTAAGTATGGCCTGCAACTTAAATAGGACATGCTGGAGGGACAGATTTATCTCCCAGCAACTGCCATGTGTTTGGAACAGGCTACGAATTCATGTGAAACAGAGCACCTCTATGACACTGTTCAAGAGGAACCTGGATGAGTGAATGGGTCACCATAAATTCTTCCCAGGGATAGCACCCACAACCCACCTTGACATGGACAGTCATCACTAAATTCAATTTTGGGTATGGACTAGTACCTCTTCAGTATTACATTGGGTTGAAATGGCTAGGCTTAAAATGACCTCCAGGTCGATAGCCTAGTAATCTTCTATGATCCTATTGATATGGTAGATACATAAACAAAATCCTCTTCTTTAGATGCTTCTGTTAAATTTGCCCAGCCCACAGAAACTTTATTTTCACCTTTGGAATAAAAGCATCAGTGCACGTAACTTTTAATGCATCATTTTAGAACTTACCATTCCTTATAGCATGCTGTATAACACATTTATGTCACAATGCACATACTTACAGATTACTTTGTGTATAAACTATGTTTGGGAGTAGGGCATGAAATAAATGCAGTCCTCATCTACATGCAGTGCCTGGAATTAGGAAGGCATCCTATCATATTTTTATCACCTTATCAATGGATTGCAGCTATAAGGTATGCATTAAATGACCTTTACAAGCAAAAACTGAAAATAATCTGCATTTTTTTTATCTTACAATGAGCTTCTTCTCAATCCAAATCACTGTAAATATTCACTACTAATTTTAGCGTTTTCCTAATCCTGAATGCCCTTATGGGGCAGACATATTGATGTGATCTTGTTTTCTAGGAAACCTATTTCTTGACCATAATACACTGCAAGGGCACAGCAGAAGAGATAAATGAAGTTTGGCAACAAACTAAGTTGTCCCAGGACATCTTCATGGGGGGTTAGGTTAATATTAGGAGCAGTTTAGTGGGTTGGGGAGGTGAAAGGGTTAAGGAGAGGCAGGGATGGTTGGAAGGAAATGAGATAATGATGGGGAGGGGCTTAGGAGATTTAGGCTAGTGTAGTTGGGTCAAGCAATCACATTTGGCGTGAACTTGGTACTGCAAGTTATGCCCATGACGACCACTAGGAACTTTGTAATGGGTAGGCCATGGATGTTGAAGAAGGTAGTTTCTTGGCTTGTTGGTACGGGGTCCTTTCGATTGAACTGTGAGGGAAGAGTGCCTGTCAGCAGGTGACTGCTGTTGTTTAGAGGTGTTTGAGTTGTTCATGTGCCAGGTAGTTTGACCATGGTTGTTGTGGTTACTTTGCTGGATTGCTCAGGGAGGCATTGCTGTAGCCAGTTATCAGGCTCTTCATGCAGGTGATAGGGTTTTGCTGTTGTGCTGGCTTGCCTAGCGTGGTTGAGGATTGGAGGCCTTGTGGTTGTTTTGTTGTTTGCTGACTGTGGTCGCTCTGACAGTTGGACTGTTTTCCCCTGGGTTGGGGGGCTGTGGGGAGGTGATGTGCAGGGAATTGGTGGGTCGAGAGGGGGTTGTGATGCTGGGAGGCTTCCTTGATGGAAGTGTTGTGTTTGCGGACTTTCAGACACTGGGAGGAAGGCTTTCAGAGTGATAGCTGCTTATATATATATATATATATATATATTTTTTTTTTTTTTTTTTTCTGCTGAGTGGGTCCTGAGGTGCAGTTTTCAATGAGAAAAAAAGAAAAGTGAGTGTTCTTATGCAAGTATGGTTATTCATTAGGGTGCTCGTGTTTTACAGGCCCACCAGTGACTTTTCTTTAAGGAGTACACCTGTCTTGCGGCGCAGGAAGGAAGCTCTTCACAAACAACTGTGGCAGACTGCTTTGTCTATAACTAACCAAAAATGGCAACCATTTTGTGTGAAAATAACAGAAAGCTTCCTGGAGTGTTCTGAGTGGTGGGGTGAGTGCATCAGCACGCCAGCTGTTATGTCGAGTTTGGATCGGTAAGTTTATAAAAAAAAAAAAAAAACTTATGTCGCTGAGTTTGGATTGGTATGTTTCTATAAAAAAAAAAAAAAAAAAAGGCTTGGTTTTTTTTGGTGGTGGTTTGGGCTTGGCTGGTTCTATGGGAAGGAGGTGGCCATCGCACTTATGCGTTTGATGGCATGGGAGGTTCGCGGTTTGTTGGAGGATTGCACGAGTGGGGGCCATTGCTGCAAGGCAGTTCTGCCTTTCTGGTCTGCCTCGTGGCTCCCGTTTCCTTGACTGTTTTTTCCCAGGATTTGCTCATACTGTGTTTGGAATGGGAATGCTAGTGAGTGCGTGTGGAAGCAGCATCTGATTGTTTCAGTGAAAAAGTGTTGTCACTGTTTGAGTGTGATGACTACTGTTGGAGTTAATGCGATGTGGTGCCGGTTGATATGCGATTGAAATGCCAAGTGATCAGCAACTAAAGCTTACTATGTTTGGCATTCCATGGTGTTAGCTATTACATGGGTTCTAGCGAATTTAGGTTAGGTAAAATAAACAAGTTGATTCTACTAAATATAATTGACAATTTGGTTCCTAGATTGTGTTAACAAGGGGGCAGGTGGTCCTGCTGCCAAGATTTAGTTTCTGTGGTGAGGGAGATGTGGAGCTGGATTTGTGCAGGCAAAGTCTATTCTACTGTGCCAACATGAGAGTATACAATGCCGCAGGGGAAGCAAAGTGCACCCATTGGTTTCTGGTCGCTACAGAGATGAGGTGCCGTTGCTGAAGGCAGCCTTTTCTCACTGTCACAAACACATTTGAAGTGTGGCTATGACAATCACGATCATCTTGTTCTGTGAGCCATCAACACACTAGGTGTTTTAGTTACATTTTCCAGTACTGACACAGCAGTACAGCATAAGGAGTGTGCCGCACATCTAAAGTGCTGGTGTTTAGCTGACAGATTAAAGAGTGTTCCTGTCTGCCGGCTCTCGTTTATGCTGAGCTGTGTATAAGATTCAATGTTAGTGTATGGTAGAAAGTAAGGACAATATATTATACAACACAGGCTATGCTGTGGTGAAAACATGATTTTACAAGAAATAATATTGTTACATAAAATCTACTGGTTTAAAAAGAACAACACAAAGAAATTAGTAAATAAGATAGAAAAGAGTCCCTTATTAAAATAAAGCAACCACCCTCCTACAGGTATTACTGATAAATCTCTGCCTTTCCTGGCTAATGACAGTCATGTATGGAACAGATTTATTTGGTATACTTTAAGTTAATGAGTCAGTGTCAACACTTTTCTAACCATGTTTGTTGTATTTCACTTGTTAGGATCCCAGCACTGTTTTGAAATACGACTTTTTTTCCTAACACTAGGAGTCTAGAATAAAATGTTCTAATTTCTCTTTTCCTTTTGTCCATTACTTTTATATCAAGGGCAAAGCGAAAATGCAGACTTTTTTTTGTTTGCAAGAAATTCTTAATAGAAAACAGATTATTGCACTCATAGAAAGCAAACACAGATTCTGTTTTATTTGGTAGGTGACATTATTAAATATCAGTGCAATCCTGGGTTTGCCGCATTGCTCAGGGGGGTGTTGTTCCTTGTAAAAATGTGTAGGCAGCTGACAAATGGAGGGGTTGCTCAGAGGGTACTCTTCACTGGCGGGTTTTTCACATGACTGGGAGTTTCTTGGATTCTAACTGCATGTTTGCGAATGGTTAGAGGGCTGCGGATATTGGCTGTTGGCCATACAGCCATGTGGGGCGTCATACCTCTCATCTGTACAGAATTTTGCCTTATATATTTGGTCCATTGTCATAAAATTGTGGCTTTCTGACAAATTAGTGGTAAATCATTAAAGGCTGAAGCTAGAAAATACTGACACAAGGGAGGATACAGACTGACACTAGGGCCGAAGTTAGTAAGTAATGGTAGGACGTGGGGAATATAGATTAAGTAGGAGTAGACAGTTAAGAAATTAGTTAAATGTTAAATCTAGATAGCAGACAGAAACTGAGTTCCATTATGAATATACATGCTGCTGCAACCTGTTCTAACAACCTTTTCAGTTGGTAAGAGGAATATTTAAAATACTACGCCATTGTATTTTATAAGCTGTTAGTCAGCTGTTATTAGATTTGCTGCATTGTCTATTTTGTTGCATATTATGTTGGTTAGTGTGCCTCATTTGGAGATGGAAGGTTAAGAGCTAGGCGGATGGATTTACAATATAAGTTAGCTTAGCTTATACAGGGTGTTAATTGATGTGGTCTGGAATCGCAAGGTTACCCGGGTTGTGGATATTAATAGGTCCTTCATGTGTGGGGTGTAGTTTTAACATACTTGACTGGTAGTTAAACTTCTCTTGGGTATTTGATAGGGTCATTAGAAGTATAGCTTCAGTTACGGCTGCTTTGTCATAGATGTGAGTGGCGGTGGTACATTCCTTCCTGGGTTGGCAGGATAGGTTGTCCTTGAAGATGTCTTGGGATTTCTGTTATGTATTTTGGATGATTTACATGTCTTTTCTTTCTTGCAGATGGGGTCTTGGAATGCTGTGCCTGTAAGTTGGAATAGATGGGTATAAGGTGGAGCCTTCTCTTTACATATTAGAGGGTTTACTTTTGCCCCTTTCTTTGTAGATGGTGGTGTGCAGAGTACCAGTTGGGGTGATATACAGTGAATTTGCCAATGATGGAAGCAATGGTGAGCAAGGAGGTTACACATGGGGAGCACAACTGGGCAACAGTTCCTGGCGGAAATTGCTGAAGTGCAGAAGGCATCATGCAGTGACTTGAAAAGAGGATTTGATAGGTGATGTTTTGATGGGATGGATGTTCTTGCCATTTGAATGGGGCTCAAGGTGGGTCTGGAATGTTAGACCTTTGCGTTTAATTAGTGGGAGCTGATTATTGGGCTGGAATTTGGGGCAAGTAAGGTAGGGGTGCTGAAGAGTGTGGGGATCCCTTGGGATGAGTAGAGTCACAACATTCATAGGAGCATGGGAACTTATTAGGCTGCAGCCTTATGGCTCTGCAAGCCAGTGAAGTTCAGTCCTTGCTTTCTTGAACCTTGGGTGGTTGCATTCACTCATCCAGTTTGAACTTTAGGTGGGGGAAGGGACAAGGAGGTGTTTGACAAGATGCTGGCATTTGTTTCTAATGGATGATAGCTTTGGGAGTGACATATTTGTCCCTTGATTAAGTAGTGTTAATTTTGCATACCAGGTTAAGGTTTTACAGAATAGCACAAGGATCATTTCAGTTGTGGATTGGGTGAATTTTTAGATAGGGTTTAGGAAGCATGGTAGGTAGGTGGCTGTATTGGGGTAGTTTTAGAAACTATGTGCATGATTACAGGGGAGTTAGAAGGTTTAAAGGAAGCTTGGTTGCAGGATAAGGCAGCTGTAGGACAAGGGGTGCTGGTTTTCTGCCAGCTAAGGTAGGACATTAAAGTTGGAGTTAGACTGTTCCCTACAGTAATGGAGTTGTTGCACATATAGGATATGCTACAGTTAACAGGGTCTTGGGTGTGAGACTTGCTACTAGTTGTTTGACTGGGTGCCGTCTTGAGTTCAAGGGGTTGTAGTTTGTGGTTTTGTTGTGGTTATAGGCTGTCAATACATTCAGTTTGAGCCATGATTTCAGCTTTGAAGGCAGCAGGCTAAAAGGGTATGTGTTCTCTTGGTGTGGTTGTTCCGGTGTTACAACAGGGTCACAGTAATCCTTCTTTATTTAATTTCATTATGGTGTGTTGCAGTGATGGTAAGACAAAGGGGTTTATGACAGGATTCTAAGGTGCTTTACAGATGATGGGTACACCAAATGATGTTTGGCTTGACCCTTCCCTTTATGGGAAGTGGACTGGCTTGACTCTTCCCTTTATGGGAAGTGGATTGAATAATTTTGGGTAGAAGGGAGGGGGAACAGCCTGGTCAGGCTGGTTGGCGGAGAAGAGGGATAGGCTTGCCCTCTTTTGTTCCCCCTCTGATGTCTGGATGTTCATTTCAAGGATTTGGGGAAAGGAAATGAGTAGTTGGAGGAAGCTTGCTGAATAGATAAGCAAGCTGAGGTAAGGATGATGCTTATTTGGTGGAAGGTAATTTAATGGATGGTGTATGAAGTGAGTTGTGACGCTGCTTCCTAAGTAAAGTAAGCGAGCAGAGGTATGGACCCTGCTTGTTGGGCAGGTGAGTAGGTACGCTGCCCTGATTAACATTACAATAAATGGTGTATGAAGTGAGATGGGATGCTGCTTCATAAGTAAAGTAAGTGAATAGAGGTATGGACGCTGCTTACTGGGGTAGGCTGAGTAGTTACACTGCCCTGATTAACATTACAAGGATGTTACGCTGTATTTAGAATCATATCATGAATAGTTGTAATTAATAAAGTTGGCGATCAAAGCTATGTTATGGAAATTTAATAAAGGTCATCAAATGTCATTTGGTGTGATGTGTATTATTGAATGGGACCGGGACAAATGAAGTTTGACAACAAACTAAGTTGTCCCGGAACATCTTCATGTGGGGGGGGGGGGTTAAGTTAACATTAGTGGGAGTTAAGTGGGTTGGGGAGGTGAAAGGGTTAAGTAGAGGCAGGGATGGTTGGGAGAAAATGAGATAATGATGGGGAGGGGTTTAGGAGGTTTAGGCTAGTGTAGTTGGGTCAAGCAATCACATTTGGTGTAACTTGCTACCCACCCACCCTCCCTCTTTTCATTGGTGGGGAGTAGGGTTATTTATCAGTAGGAGTAGGCGGAGAAGAGGGATAGGCTTGCCCTTTTCTGTTCCCTCTCTGATGTCTGGATGTTCATTTCAAGGATCTGGGTAAAGGAAATGAGTAGTTGGAGGAAGCCTGCTGAATAGATAAGCAAGCTGAGGTAAGGATGGTGCTTATTTGGTGGAAGGTAATTTAATGGATGGTGTATGAAGTGAGTTGGGAAGCTGCTTCCTAATTAAAGTAAGCGAGCAGAGGTATGGACCCTGCTTGTTGGGCAGGGTGAGTAGGTACACTGCCCTGATTAACATTACAATGAATGGTGTATGAAGTGAGATGGGATGCTGCTTCATAAGTAAAGTAAGTGAATAGAGGTATGGACGATGCTTACTGGGGTAGGGTGAGTAGTTACGCTGCCCTGATTAACATTACAAGGATGTTGTACTGTATTTAGAATCATATCATGAATAGTTGTAATTAATAAAGTTGGCGATCAAAGCTATGTTATGGAAATTTAATAAAGGTCGTCAAATGTCATTTGGTGTGATGTGTGTTACTGAAGGGGACCAGGGCAACCATGCCTTACTCTGTGTTGTCATATCACAATCTACTTAGCGGGACATAGTTCTAGTTTGAGAATCCTCAGTAAAAAAAAAGAAATCAACAACATTTTTGCAGTGACTATCAGATATGTTTCCTACATATGAGCCATCTATGAACTCTTCTTAAAAAAAGATGCAGAAATAGCTTCGATAACTTAGCCATTTTATAAAGCGGTATTTTTGTGAGTTTCAGCTGTTTTCATTTTCTGAGTCTATCCTTGGCATGCAAAGCTCAGCAAATTATTGATGCTGCTTTCATTACTTACCCGGTTTATTCATCTTCAGTTCTATAAGAGGTTTAATAGGTTTATGGCCCCAGGAAAGGGAAAGAATGTAGCTTTTCATGACAATGTAGAATAAATGAGTTTTAAAGTTTGAGCCTGACTAGATTAATGGCCTTAGTATAGGTACTTTCTGTATCTTTTTCCATGCAGATTTGATGGGCGTTGTGTTGCAATAGCAAAGTAGATGAATTCCTATTGTAAGTATCATGAGATTTTGTTCAGCCTCTGCATGGTGTGGACTGACAAAGTAGACCAGGATAGAAATGACACAGACTTGGAGGTGCTGTGAAAGCTCAGGGATCATCCTATAGAGATAAAAATATGCTGGAAGGAAACGACTGCATTTCGGGTATAGTTGTCCTTTAAATGTTCAGTTCCTGATGGCCATTCATTCTAGTGCTGTCTCAAAACAAGTAAAAGCATGACAAAATGCTCCGAGCAGGAAAAATGGTCATTACTCCTCCTACTATGTACTTTTTAATTCCCACACAAATTTGCATTACTATGACAGTAGGGGTGAAAAAAACTACACAGCATTAAATGCCTCCTTTTGGGGTAATAGATGATTTCAACATTGCCAAAGATTACAGATGCAGTACAGAAACAATCCAGTGTGAGAGGCTTATTATAAAACAGTAATATCCTAAATAACAACTGTAAGTGTGTGTGCATGTGTGTGTGTGTGTGTGTGTGTGTGTGTGTGTGTGTGTGTGTGTGTGTGTGTGTGTGTGTGTGTGTGTGTTTGTGTGTGTGTGTATGTGTCTGTGTGTGTGTAGGTGTTGCATGCATATGTGTGCGTGTGTGTGTGTGTGTGTGTGTGTGTGTGTGTGTGTGTGTGTGTGTGTGTGTGTGTGTGTGTGTGTTTTTCCAGCTAGTCATTCTATTTATTGTGCCTTCATATAAACAATCCCTTCCAAGACAATCAGAATATGGTTTCATTTAATAATATAATTACCTTTTAATCTTGCCACTAAAAGTCTTCTATCTGCACTTAAACTTACATATAAGAAGACCACTTGTGACCAGCCTGTCTGCATCTTACATGCAATAAATGCATTCCTCCTTGAATGTTTAATTGTATTTGAAAACCTTCTTATTGTTTTGTCTGGCCATGCCTTCCACTGCAGATGCATCAACACCTCACATCACCCCTTACTTGTACTGGTTATTTAGAGCATCAGCAATATTGCTTCCATTTTTGGAGCTGAATAACCATGCCCCCCCCAAAAAAAAAAATGTACTGTGATATATTTTTATTATTTATTTTATTATTTTATTTTATTTGACATTTGTTAACCGGGTTAGTCTGACTGGAAAAAAAAGCCCCTTTTCAGTGGAGGCCTGAGGAGACAAGCTCCATGAACTGTAACAATAACAAAAGAAGTCAATAAAGCAGCAATAATAACAACATTTAATACAATTATAAAATTACAAATCAGCTAAGAGAAAGATAAAACAACATGGTAAAAAGGTTGATAGATTGATTTATACTGTGTACAAGTCTGTGTCAAAAGATATTCAGAGTAAGTAATAACTTTTTTGAAATAGCGCTATGTACAATGGTAAGCAAAGCTGCATACATTAATTTATTGTCAGTAATTGTAAGGCTAAAAGGATTAATTAGCTATCAGTCTTTATGGAGTTGTGTCAGAGAGGGGATTGCAGTAAAAAGGCTGATGTGGTAGCAATTTTAGGAGGAGAAATGGGTTATGTAGGGTCATTACAAGAGCATATCCAAGACACTCATAGAGTATCCTTTAGAGTGCTTTTAAAAGCTATTGGGTATGGGATCTGTCTAACCTTTAGTGGAAGTTTATTCCAAGCATTTGCCACTAAGTAGCTGTAGAGGAGTACTGCGGTAGCGTTGTTGCCTTACAGTAAGACGTTGTCCTGTTCGATTCTCAGCTAGACCGTCTTCTGTGTGGAGACATGCATGAAGGGGCGTACCTTCGTTGAAAGTTGTGCATTAGAGCTGGCAACTTGGCACGTAAAAATCTACTGACAATCATTAGCGGACCGGAGTTCTGCTGTGGTGACCCCTAACTGGAAAAAGCTGAAAAACACAACAACAACAGCTGTAGAGGAGTTTACCAATATTTTTATTGGGCTTATACACTTGTAGGAGATGTTGTTCTGCACTACAGAGATCTCAATTAGGTGTATAAGGCTGAATGAGGGTGGAGAGGGAGGGGCAGGAAAAGGATTCATATAAGATGGAGTGAGCCAGGAGAAGCTCTGGTAGTAGGAGTTGATGAGGTAATTCTAACCAGTGCAGGTTTTTTAGAGCTAGTCAATGGTGAGAATGGTAGGGTAGGTTAGCAGTGAATCTCGCTATTTTATTATAAGTGACTTCCAGCTTAGACAGAAGATTGGTTTGGATGTTAGTGAGAATAGGGGCAGCATACAGTAGGGTAGGGAGTAGGAAAGCTTGTGCAAGAGAGAGCCTAGCAGTATTTGTGAGGACTTTTTTATGCATGTATAGGAGGCCTAGCTTTTAATGTGTCTTTTTAATGTACTGCTGAATATGGAGATTACATTTAAATTAGTAATCAATAATGACTCCTAGCAATTTAGTGTGGGATTCAACAGAGATGATAGTGTTGTTAAGTGAGGTGACAGTAAAGGTATGTTTATGATGTTGGAGAGATTTAGGGAGAAATAGAAGACGTTTAGTTTTCTTTGGGTTAAGCAACAATTGATTGGAAGTTAACCATTTTTCAAGAGAGTGTAAGGAGTATTGGCTGTGGCTGTGAAGGTGGGTGATATTGTCTGAGGTGGGGATGATTGTAGAATCATCAGCATATTGGATGATAGAAGAGTGTGGGCAAGAAGAGTATGGGTCATTAGTAAAAATATTGAATAAAAGACGTCCAAGGATGGAATCTTGAGGTACCCCAGTTTGTACTAGTAGGAAGGGAGAGACTTGAGATTGACATTTAACTGCTTGGAATCGGTTTGAGAGATAACTGGAGAACCAGTGAAGAGTAGAGTTGGAGAGATTAAGGTAGGATAGTTTGAATAGAAGCAATTGGTGGGAAACTGTGTCGAAGGCTTTATAGAGGTCTAGAAACAAGCAGGAGATTAACTTGCTGTTGTCACGAGAATTTGGAATAGAATTGGTGAAAGAGAGCAGAGCTGTGGCTGTACTGTGTTTTGGGTGGAAACCATGTTGTGCAGGGGTAAGGAGATTTTCTAGAAGGAGGTATTCAAGAAGCTGTTTGTGAATGCACTTTTCAAGAATTTTTGACAGGGGAGATAGGATGGCAATGGGCCTGAAATTGGAGGGGTCAGTTGAGTTGCCACCTTTATGTAATGGGATGACATATGATTTCTTGCAGATGTTAGGTACAATAATTTCTTTGATTGACCTATTGATTAAGATGGAGACACGGTAAGCAATAGTGTTGGTTGCAAGTTTCAGGAATTGAGGAGGTAGGTTGTCAGCTGATGGAGAGCAAGTTTTTAGTTTAAGAGGTGACTTGATATATGCTGTGGGGATGGGTTTCAAAATGAAAGGGGTTGTGTGGGTTGATGGTGAGGGGCAGATAGGGGTGTTATTTTTGGTTAGATTATGGACAGAGTCAATAAAGAAGGTTTTAGGAAAAGTATCAGTATCAGTGGGAGAACTGTCTGGGCATGGGTTAGGTGAAGAGGGACTTCCGAGGTGTAATAGCTTATTAACTGATTGCCAGAATTTTTGGGGGTTGGAGTAAGGATTGTTTAATGGTAAATGGAAATAATTCTTTTTGTCAAGGGTGACCCTTTTTTTTGTAAGGTTATGAAGCTCTCTATAGGATTGAAAATCAGTGGCAGTTTTTTATTTCTTCCATTTTACCATGCACTATCTCTCTTATTCATAAGTTAAGTGTGTTTTGTTAACCAGGGGGCAAAGTGGGATTTGATTCTTATTTTCCTGATGGGGGCAAGGGAGGTAAGTGTTTCTAGAAAGATATTGCTGAAGGACAGGACAGCATCCTCGAGGGGGAAGATCATCGAGGAAGGACCAATTTATCATAGAGAGTGAGTGGTTGAGAGTTACTGGGTTAAAGTTTGAGAGCTTATGGCAATCTTTATATTTCTGGGTTTTGTGAAGTTGGGGAGAGTGTCAAAGTATGAAGATGGGATTATGGTCAATGAGGGAATCAGATGGGGGGTTGTGATAGGACTTTGGATTGGAGGTAAGGATCCAGTCTAGTATAAGGCCAGAGTTGTTGTGTTTATTCAGGCGAGCAGGGGTAGATATCAACTGGGAAAAGGCATAGAGCTTAATGGCAGTGCTAGGGAAGTCAGTGTTAAGGACATTCCAGTCAAGGCTGATGTCACCCAAGATAATTGTTTTGTAAGAGATAGTTTGAGAGATGCAGGAGAGGAAGAGCTCTAGGATAGGGATGTTACTACCTGGAGGGATGTAAATGGAAGCAATTGCTAGTTTTATTGTGGTTATTTAGTTTACAGGTAGCAATCAGAACTTCAGCATGGTAGAAGTCAGTAAGGGTAGCAGATAGAGGGTGAAGGAAGAGCTAATTGGAGTAAAGGATTGTTACCCCACCACCTTTTTTCTTAAGTCTATCTTGCCGGAAGATGTTATAGCCTAGTTGAAGAAATTCTGAGTCAGATATGTGGGGCTTAAGCCAGGTTTCACAGAGGGTGAGAATTTCAGGAGTGTGTAGCAAGATCTAGGCATGGAATGGGGAGATTTTATTCATGACGCTTTGAATATTTATAGATAGAAAAGAAAGATTTGTGGCGGAAGAGGAATGAGAAGTTTGTGAGTTAGTACTATGTGTGGTGCTTAAGTGATGAGAGGGATGAGCTGAAAGGGAGAAATTGTGGTTTGGTCCAGGGTTGGGATGAATGTCACCTGATAGTAGCAAATTTGAAAAGATTAATTTATAGGTTCATAGGTTCATAGGTTTATACTAGGCTATCTGCCCTAAGGCATTTATAAGCCTAGCCCAAATTATTGTGGCTTACGCCACCCCTTATATGAAAAAATACTGTGCCCATTAGTTTGTTGTGCCTCTGTCCAGCAGTGACCCAGAGATGATTCCCGGGGTAAACCTACGATCTCCCATCCACAGGTCTAGATTTCTCTTGAACAGAGTCAGCGAGGTGCTCTGCCTCACATGGACCGGGATTTTATTCCACAGCATAGGGAGTCTCTGAGTGATAAATCTATCCCTCCAGCACATCCTATTTATATCCATGCTAAGGTTTAAGTCGCTTGCTCTAGTGGTTTTGGTGGATTTGGATTTTTTGAGGTGGAGCATGTCCATTAATTCCGGGTTGGACATGGCCTTGTATGTCAGGCACATGTCACCTCTGAGCAGACGGTATGCGACTGAATAGAGCTGGAGTTTCTTCAATCTGGCAGCATATGACAGATTTTGGAGTCCCTTTATCCTTTTGGTGAGGAACTTTTGGGGTCTCTCCAATTGCTGCAGATGTCGGGTGAGATACATCCCGAATGGGGCATTGTACTCGATCATTGGTCTGATAAGTGAAGAGTACAGGGAACAATGACATCACTAGATCTGGATGTGAATCCCTTCATGATCAGGTGGGCAATGTAGAAGGTCTTTCTAACCACTTTAGCAATGTGAGTGTCAAAAGAAAGGCCACTGTCAACCTGGGTCCCCAGGTCCCTGATAACCTCTTCTGTGCTTAGTGGATTGCCACCTATATGGTAGCTTGGGGTTACCTTGTTTTTCCCGAAGGGTATGACTATACATTTTTGGCGTTTAACTTCAGGCCATGGCTCTGGCACCAGCTATCTGTTTCAGTGAGTCCCTTCTGAAGGATATCCGTGTCCGATGCACTTTCCACTATGGCCCAGTTTGCAGTCATCTGCAAACTTTGTCAGCCAAAGTCCTCCCATGTTGGCCTGTACTTCTGAGAAGTAGATGCCAAACAATAGGGGCCAAGGACCGAGCCCTGTGGGACACCACTTGTGACCGGCTTGGAGTCTGACACAGCGCCAGCAACTCTAACCCTGTGGGTTCTGTCCTTAAGCCAGTTTGCAACCCATCTTGTGACATATGGGTTTACATTTAAGCTGGTAAGTTTTTCTACAATACCCAAGTGGGGTATTGTGTCGAAAGCCTTTGCAAGGTCAAGGTAGGCTGTATGGACTGCCTTTCCCTCATCAATGGCCTTGGTGACTATTTCAAGAAGTCGACCAAGTTCAAAAGGCATGATCTTCCCTTGACAAAGCCAAACTGGGTCGGGTCCAATGTCTGCAAGTCCCTATATCTTTGTTTATGAGCTCCATTATGATCCTCTCCATAGCTTTGCAGACTAGACTTGTTAAGCTTATGGGGCGGTAATTACCAGGGTCCGTGAGGCGCCACCTTTGTGGAGTGGGACCACAGTTGCCGTCACGCCACTCCTTGGGCACGTATCCTGTGGTAAGGCTGAGATTAAACAGCTGCCTCATGTGCGGGTTTAATTCCTCATTTAGCTCGTGTAGCACACAGCCGGGGACACCATCCGGTCCCATTGATGCTGTGTTTTTAGCTTTAGAGAGGCAAGCTTTCACCTGCACATTTGAGATGTCCGGGAGGCTACACTCGGCTGGGATAGTTATCTCTCCTTTAGAGTGAGAGGGGGGTGAAGTTTGCACTGAACCTGTCTGCCAGTATGTTGGCAATGTCTGTGGGTTCAGTGATTTTTGTATCATTTTGGACAAATTCTGAGCATATCTGTGAGTTTCCACCCAGGTTCCTAACATAGCTGAAAAAGGCCTTATGATTGTCCTTTGAATCCATGGCAATTTTTCTCTCAAAATTGGCCTTAGTTGATTTTATGAGTGCTCATATTTTTTACTAATAATGATCAGGGGTGACTTCCCTTTTATGGATTTTGTTCTATCATGTAATAGCTTTCTCCTCTTATTGTAAAGTTTGTTAATGGCTGGGGTCCACCAGACTGGATGTTTGCCCTTTGTGGAAAGAGTCTTGGTTTTATTTGGGATTGCCTGATCCATGCAGTCCTGGAGGTGTTCATAGAAGGCATTTGTAAGGGCTTCCGCAGCTTGGGTTGTGGTTTCCTCTGACTCAGGGGCCTTGAAGGATACCACACCAGTCTTGAGTAGTGTGAAGTTTGCTTTAGAGAAGTTCTTCACTATGGTCTTTTTGTTTGGGGTGGGGGCGGGATGTGGATTTCCAGTGAGATTAGTTTATGATCAGATCTCACCAATGAGGGATATACTTCGGTGTGGAGCATTTTGTCCCCATGTTTGTGACAATGAGATCTAGTATATTTTCTCCTCTCGTGGGAACAGTGACTAGCTGTTCCATGGCATTTGAATTTATGAACTCCAGGAACCGTTGGGCTAGAAAGTTAGGGCTTGAGTAATGTTCCCAGTCTATATTCGGGTAGTTGAAGTCACCCAATATGATGGTGTTTGGAGATACATTTATACCCTCCAGTGTCTTCAGGAAGGCTGTGTGGGGTTCCTGAGTTTGAGAGGGTGGCCTGTAGCATGCTACAATTTGTAGAGCAGTTTTGCCTATGGTTAGTTGCACCTGGATGGTTTCCGAAGCTTCATGCGTTGCCACCAACCTGGAGGTGTGAGTATCCTTTATGAATATGGATACACCCCCTCCTTTTGTGGAGTGGTCCGGGTTTTGGGGCCGGTCGCATGATATGAGGTAAAACCTAATAGTGCCGGGGTGCTCTCAGGAGCCTTGAACCAGGTTTCAGTTACAGCACAGACATCGATGTTCTCCATACTGAGAAGGGTCTTGAGTGCGTGCATTTTGAGATTTAGACTTCTGGCATTGAGCAGCATTACCCTCAATTTCTTCCCATTTTTGTTTTCTAGGGTGGTAGGTTTAGAATTTGAGCCTTGCCTAAAAAGGCACTATGGGGTGGCAAGAGCCTTAGCCAATATCCGGAATCCCAGGGGTGACAGGTGCAAGCCGTCCCTTGCAAGCAGCGTGGCTTGTCAAGCATGTCATCCCAGGCAGACAGACACTGGATCCCCTTTGAATGACACCAGACATTAAGCCAATTGTTAAAGCTGATCATCTTGTCTCTATATTGTGGCATCATTCTTGGTGAAGGAAGGATACTGCTCAGGGTTAGGGTCATACCTGCCTGGGCTACATAATCAGAGAGCTCCTCTATGTCTCTTTTCATGCAGTCCAGGGAGGTACGTCTCAGGTCGTTCACACCAGCATGGACAATGACTGTGTCATATTTGTACTTGCTGTGGAGTGACCCGAGTGCTTGTGTTATGTGGCGGATTCTAGCGCCCGATAGGCAGCTTACTGTGACCCTCTCCTTGTTCAGCCTGGTGAGTGGGACGTCAGTGTGTCTGACTATGGAGTCACCTATGACAAGTATGTTTGGTGTTGTATTTGGCCTTAAGGGCTGTGACTGCTTTGCACACTGCTTTTGTGGTTTATGTGTTGCTTGTGGGGTGTCTTGAGGTAGCAGTTGTTTGGGTGTCTGCTTTGGAGGCCTCTGCTGTTTAGGTAAATTTTACTCAGAGCCTCCGAGTATGTCTTTGTGTGTTTATGTGTTTGATTCAGTGGAGTGGTAGCATTATGTGAGGCTGGTTTTGTGGTGTGTGTAGTTGCCTTCTCCTCCTGTCTGGTCTTGCCAGTCCTGAGTTGAGAGAGCTCAGCCTCCAGTTTGGCTAAATAGCTGCATCTCTCGCAAGTATTTGTGTTATGTGGGAGGAGGAGAGGGTTGTCTGTGTACATGAGGCAGTTATAACATTGCCTCAAGATTCCCAGATTCACCAGCTGGACCGGAGAGGAGATTGACAACTGACCTTTGGACATGCTAGAATAATATTGGGAAATCCTTAATTGAAAACAAGGGCCAGTGGGGAGTGAGGGTGTAGTGCTTTTAATTTTTAGTGCTGACTTATATAATAGCTTTAGTGAGCAAGTGCCAGGTAACTTGAGTGCAATGTGTTACAAGTAACTAAATGCAAAATGACAAACAGTAACTTTCTTTCAAGTGAAACAAGGAAATAAGTACAGTAAGCAATGCAGATATCACTAGTGATCCACAGAAGCTGAGAAGTTGCGTATTAGGTGAATTAGCTTCCAGGAAATAACAAGCAAACAAACAACAAGCATATAAACAAAGCTAGATTCAGTAGGCCTGGATCTAGTCTATGCTAGAGCAAACAAGGTGAACCAATTTCAGTAAGATACAGTTCAAATATTCAGGCACTATAAACCTTTAACCAGAAAATTCCCAGCTCAGAAGGGCAGAGTCCAGCCTCTTCTCCCACAAGAGTGCAGACCACGAACCTTCTTAATGTAAAATAACTGGCCTGAAGCCCAAGTGCCTAAACCAGAACTAATACACTTGGACACTGGGCTCTCAATCAGCAGTTCCCAACTTAGAAGGATGAAAGCTACCTGTCCTGCCACCACAGTGCTTGCCACAAACCTTCCTAATGTAAAACAACTGGTCTGAAGCCCAAGTGCTTAATCCAAAAGACTTGAATGATAGCTACACTTTAATCAAGTTACAACCAAGCAGTAATAAATACCATTGAATACTTTAGAGAATGTCTGGATTAGTGCTCAAGTTACACAAACAAAGCTAGATCCAGCAGGCCCGAATCCAGTCTATGCCACAGCAAACAAGGCGCACCAACTTCAGTAAGAAACAGTTCAGATATGCATGCACTATAAGCCTTTAACCAGAAATTCCCAGCTCAGAAGGGCAGAGTCCAGCCTCTCCTCCCACAAGAGTGCAGACCACGAACCCTCTTAATGTAAAATAACTGGTTTGAAAGCCCAAGTGCTTAAACCAGAATTAATACACTTTTAGAATAACAGACACTGAGCCCTCAATCAGCAGTTCTCAACCTAGAAGGATGTAAGCTACCTGTTCTGCCACAACAGTGCAGACCACAAACCCTCTCAGTGCAAAACAACTAACTGGTCCGAAGCCCAAGTGTTTAAACCAAAAGGCTTAGAATGAGTTATACCAAGCAGTAATAAATACAATTGAGTATTTTAAGATGATGCAAAAGTAAAAGAAGTAGGTAAAAACACAAGGACAGTAAAAGCAGATGAAATTTTTTTTTTTTTTTTTTTTTTTTTTCTGAACAAGTGCTGAGATCAAAGAAACAGATTTGAGTGCTGAAACTAGAAAACTGGCTAGTTACAAAAAAAAAAAAAACAAGCTAGAAGGCTTCCCTCAAACACAGAAGGGCTTGGGGGCTCAGAAGCCTACAAATAGTCTGTACCATTTAACAAGAAAGGCAGGAAATAAGCTTAATTTTTTTTTTCTATTTCCCAGATGCTCTCTTTGTACACAGTAGGAGTGCCTGAAATCAGAATATGATCTCACTGCACTCAGTTGAGTGAGCAAATGAGATGGGCCCAGAGGCAGGCTGAGGGGCGGGCAGTTTCAATGCCACTAAGATTAACACCAAAACAAAAACAGGGCGGGTGGGTGGGAATAACTGAAGAGCAGAATAACCAGTTAAAAATTCCTTCAACACTCCTTCATACACAGTTTAAATCAATTTAAATACTGTATTTTTTAAAAAAAAGTGCATAAAAGGTACTTAAATTCTCTTATACGTCCAGTTGAATATAACCAAGTTCTTAGCTTGCCAAGCTGAAGTTTTAAAGCAGGAATTATTTCACATGCACCAGTTTAAATATGCAAGGACAGGAAATCAATGAATGTGGCTACCCCCACACCTGTAATTACTAGCAAATAACAAAATTCAGCCAACACTAGCTTTTAGTTCAAGTTACTGAAGAGCAGAATAACCAGTTAAAAATTCCTTCAACACTCCTTCATACACAGTTTAAATCAATTTAAATACTGTATTTTTAAAAAAAAAGTGCATAAAAGGTACTTAAATTCTCTTATACGTCCAGTTGAATATAACCAAGTTCTTAGCTTGCCAAGCTGAAGTTTTAAAGCAGGAATTATTTCACATGCACCAGTTTAAATATGCAAGGACAGGAAATCAATGAATGTGGCTACCCCACACCTGTAATTACTAGCAAATAACAAAATTCAGCCAACACTAGCTTTTAGTTCAAGTTACTGAAGAGCAGAATAACCAGTTAAAAATTCCTTCAACACTCCTTCATACACAGTTTAAATCAATTTAAATACTGTATTTTTAAAAAAAAGTGCATAAAAGGTACTTAAATTCTCTTATACGTCCAGTTGAATATAACCAAGTTCTTAGCTTGCCAAGCTGAAGTTTTAAAGCAGGAATTATTTCACATGCACCAGTTTAAATATGCAAGGACAGGAAATCAATGAATGTGGCTACCCCACACCTGTAATTACTAGCAAATAACAAAATTCAGCCAACACTAGCTTTTAGTTCAAGTTACTGAAGAGCAGAATAACCAGTTAAAAATTCCTTCAACACTCCTTCATACACAGTTTAAATCAATTTAAATACTGTATTTTTAAAAAAAAAAGTGCATAAAAAGGTACTTAAATTCTCTTATACGTCCAGTTGAATATAACCAAGTTCTTAGCTTGCCAAGCTGAAGTTTTAAAGCAGGAATTATTTCACATGCACCAGTTTAAATATGCAAGGACAGGAAATCAATGAATGTGGCTACCCCACACCTGTAATTACTAGCAAATAACAAAATTCAGCCAACACTAGCTTTTAGTTCAAGTTACTGAAGAGCAGAATAACCAGTTAAAAATTCCTTCAACACTCCTTCATACACAGTTTAAATCAATTTAAATACTGTATTTTTAAAAAAAAGTGCATAAGAAGGTACTTAAATTCTCTTATACGTCCAGTTGAATATAACCAAGTTCTTAGCTTGCCAAGCTGAAGTTTTAAAGCAGGAATTATTTCACATGCACCAGTTTAAATATGCAAGGACAGGAAATCAATGAATGTGGCTACCCCCACACCTGTAATTACTAGCAAATAACAAAATTCAGCCAACACTAGCTTTTAGTTCAAGTTACTGAAGAGCAGAATAACCAGTTAAAAATTCCTTCAACACTCCTTCATACACAGTTTAAATCAATTTAAATACTGTATTTTTTAAAAAAAAAAGTGCATAAAAAGGTACTTAAATTCTCTTATACGTCCAGTTGAATATAACCAAGTTCTTAACTTGCCAAGCTGAAGTTTTAATATGAGTAGTAATTATATTGGATGTAGGATTTTGGTTTAGGTTTAAGAGGGATTGTGGGAATTTGGAATATCTTCAGTCTAAGCAGAGAAATGTCTGAGAGATGAAAGATTGAATGGGTTATAGGGTAAGAGTAGGTGGTAAAGTAGTTAGTTTGGGGGTAGTCTATGGTTGGCAAAAGGTGACAGTAGGTGGGTGTGCAGTGATATGATGTAGAATAGGAGGTAAGAGTGAGAATGGGTGTGAGAAGGATAACAAGTAGGAAGCTGTTTGAGTAGTTTAGATTTGGGATAGACATAATGATGAAGCCTAAGTGTGATAACTCTGTGAAAAGAAGATTATCTAGGTATGAAGTGGTGGTGGTGGTGGTGGGGTGTATGTGAGAGCCTGTAGACGGATGGGCAAACATTAGGGAGTGGAGGAAATGTCTGATGAATGGAGAGTTAAGGAGGAAGTTGGGTGTTAAGAGGGTGGGGTCAAGGAGGATAGAGTATAAAGTTAGTGTATGCAGGGGTGGGTGGGAAAGGGGGAAGGGTAGAGGAGTGGGTAATCTCCATGTGTAGTGCCTCGCAGTTAGTTCTGCGCAGCTTTGGGCATGGCCTAACTGATTGGCAGGAGAAAAATGAGTTTGAGTGTCAGGCATGCAAATTTCTACAGTCTTGATACTGTGTATAGTATGTCAATCACTACACAAAGTCCAAACGAGTAAAACAAAAATAATAACGCTCCCAAAATAAAAGTAATAAGTGAAACCGGCATCAATCGCTAAAATAATAATGCAAATTTCCACATTCTGCATACTGTGTAAATGACTACATCACAAAATAAGTAAATAAGTAACAGACAAACAAAGACCAACAGAATGAAATGCTCCCAAAACAAAAATAATAAAGCTGTCCCGGTCTCACGTTTGACCGTAACCTACTAGGCATCAGCATATGAAGCCGGCAGTAAGCGCAAAAATAATAAAATGGTCCCGGTCACACGGTTGACTGTAAAAATAAACGGCATGGTTTGTGTGTTGCATATTCATATGGATTCTGTCATTATTACATTGTGATTACATCTAACTATTTTTTCATGAATTCAATAAATGGTACAATTCAAAGAAATCTTTGTATGCATTGGTGTAATTTGAGTACTCCAACCTATTCAGACTGCACCTTTGACTATTAAAGTCTGTTAAAATCTAAAGTTTTGTGACTATTACAGTCTGTCAATAGTTCATGTTTTAGTTGTGTGAATAGACTTAAAAACACAGTAAAATTCAACTAAACAACTACATTGTTGCATGCTTTAAATATTCATACCGATGCTGCCTTGCCATTGCAGTGGTGATGTGAATATTCATGTGGGTGTGGGGTCCATGTGGCTGGAGGCGTGTTTGGGGTGGGATTTGCTACTGCGCACCCTGTGAGGTACTGCACTTGGTGATTACCGAGGAATGGAGTGGGATGATCCAAGAAGCAGGTTTCAAAGTGATGCCAGAAACAGTCAGCTAATCTACCTTACAGGTCAGTACATAGTTGGACTGTAGAGTAAAAGGGATATAAATAACAAAAATGAGAAAAAAGAAAAGATATATACAGCTGCTACTTTCACTAACTGTACCTATGAGTTGGCTGGGTTAACTTACTGAAAAGAAACTAACCTGCATCCATGGGCTGCTAAATAAGTTAAAAAAATAGAAAATGGCTAAGAAGTAACAAGAGAGTAAGATAGAGACAGGGTGACAGGAGAGGAAGAGAGCCACACCGACCCAGGGGTGTGAGGTTTCCTGACCACTTTGTTCTTTATATTTCCTGTGTTTAATAGGTGCATAGGTGTGTACTAGACTAATGGCCCTGGAGCCTTTACAAGCCTAGCCCATAGGATTACCCTGGCATCGTGCCACCCAACTTTAGTTCCTAATGCCTCTGTCGAGTAGAGCCACTGGAGTGATCCACGGGGTGAATTTTCGATTTCCCATCCAGTCATCAAGATTTCTCTTGAAGAGGGCCAGTGAGGTGCTCTGCTTGACATGTATGGGAATTCTATTCCATAGCATGGGCAGTTGCTGGGTTATGAACCTGTTCCTCCAGCATGCTCTGTTGATTGTGGGAATGAGGTTGAGGTCTAAGGGAGCATGCGGTGTGGAGGGATTGGGATTTCTTTAGATGTAGCATTTCTAACAGAGCTGGGTCAGTCATGGCTTTGTAAGTCAAGCAGAGATCGCCTCTAAGTAGGTGATATGAGACAGAGAATGGTTCATGTTTTTTTAATCTCTCCATATAGGATAAGTGTTTAAGGCCTAGGATTCTCTTTGTGAGGTACTTTTGTGGCCTCTCCAGTTGTTGCAGGTGTCTAGTGAGGTACATGCCAAATGGGGCATTGTACTTGATGCCTAGCCTTATGAGGGAAGTGTAGAGAGTAGAGGGAGACAATGACCTCGTTCTACCTGGATGCAAAACCCTTAGTAATGAGATGAACCACATAGAAGGACTTTCTGACTACGGTGGCAATGTGGTGGTCAAAAGAGAGGCTGCTGTCAACCTGTGTTCCCAGATCGCTTATAACGCCTTCTGTGTTCAGTGGACTACCATCAATGTAGTAATTCATGGGAACTGGTTTTTTCCCAAATGGGATGAAGACAAATTTTTTGGCATTGAGCTTAAGGCCATGGTTCTGACACCAGTCATCGGTCTCATTGAGGCCTTTCTGTAGGATGTCAGCATCACTTGGGAAGTTAATAGCTCCCAAATTGCAATCATCTGCAAACTTTGTCAGCCAGAGTCCCTTCATGTTGGCCTGGACTTCAGAGAAGTAGATACCAAACAGGAGAGGACTCAGGACAGAACCCTGAAGTACTCCACTCATGACTGGTCAGCAGTCTGACTTGGAGTCAGCTACTTTCACACTGTGGGTTCTATCTGTGAGCCAGTTTGCAACCCACCTAGTGATATAGGGGTTGATTCCTGAGAGGGGAATGGTATCAAAGGCCTTGGCCAGCTCATGGTAGGCTGTATGAACCACCTTACCTTCATCCACAGCTCTGGTGACTGACTCAAAGAAGTCAACCAAGTTGAGCAGGCATGATCTACCCTTCATAAAACCAAACTGTGTAGGATCCAGAGTTTGGAGATTCCCTTTATCCTTGTTTATTAGATGAATCATTCCATAGCTTTGCATATCAGACTTGTCAGGCTAATGGGGCAATAGTGCCCGGGGTCTGTAGTCACTCCTCCTTTGTGGAGAGGGATGACTGTTGCAGTGCACCATTCAGAAGGAACAAAGCCTGAGGTGAGGCTGTGATTGAACAGGACACACAGGTGAGGTGCCAGTTCACTCTGTAGTTCATGTAGAACACAACCAAGGATACTGTCAGGTCCCATAGACACTGTATTCTTGGCCTTGGACAGTGCTGTTTTAACCTGTGCAGCAGTAATACTGAGTGCCTGGCAATCTATGGTATTGTGATTGGTCCTTTGGGGAGGGTAAAGTTAGCACTGAATCTGTTTGCCAGTATATTTGCAATATCTGTTGGCTCGGTATAGGAGATACCATTGTGCAGTAGCACAGAGCAAATCTGGGTATTGCCATGAAGATTCTTTACATAACTATAGAAGGCCTTGAAGTTGTCTTTACTATCTGCTGCAATTCTGTTTTCATAGCTAGATTTAGAGGATTTGATGAGGGATCTCAACCTTTTGCTGAGGCTGATAATGGAGTTTTTCCCGTCTTGGGACTTCACCTTATTCCACATTAGATTCCTCCTTCTGTTATATTTGTTTATGGCAGGGGACCACCAGATTGTCTTCCTTTTTTTGGAGTAGAGCGTCTTAGTTCTATTGGGTATGGCGTGATCCATGCATTTGTGTACGTGTTTTTACAGTGCATTGGTGTATGATATGGCAGTCATGCAACTATTCTCCATTTGCATGGGTGCCGTGAAGTTAGCCACCTCTGTTTTTCGGAGCCTAAAGTTAGCTTTGGAGAAGTTTTTCATGGTAGTTACCTTTGTTGGGGGGGGGGGTGAGAGGGATGTGGATTTCCAAGGTGATTAACTTGTGATCGGCTCTAACCAGGGAGGAGTTGACTATTGGTGTAGAGCAACGGTCGCCCATGTTAATAATGACCAGGTCAAGGATGTTGCTACCTCCAGTGGGGGTAAGAACGAGTTGGTCCAGGGCATTGGAATTAATGAATACCAGAAAGCATTGGGCAAGTGTATTGGTACATGAGTAGTTTTCCCAGTTAATGAAGGGGTAGTTGAAATCGCTCAGTATGAGAGTGTTAGGTTGGACCCTAATATTCTCCTGGGTGCTTAGGAATGTGGAGTGTGAATCTTGGGACATGGTTGGGGACCTATAGCAGGCTATGACCTGAATCATTGTCTTACCCAATGTTAGCTGCACCTGAAGTATCTTAGATGCGTTATGTTGGGCTACCAGTCTGGAGGTGTGCGCATCCTTTATGAATATGGAAACACCATCGCCTTTGGAGATTCGGTCCAAGTTCTGGGGCTGAAAGGTGTGGAATGAGTTGTAACCTGGTAGTGCAGGGGTGCTTTCTGCTGCCTTGAACCAGGTCTCTGTTGCAGCACAAATGTCGATGTTCTCCATTTGAAGAAGTTCTTTGAGCGAGTGCATTTTGAGATTTAGACTTCTAGTGTTGAGCAACGTGATCCTCACATTGCATTTGTTTGTAGCTGTTACATTGTTTTTGTTGGTCAGACCCAAAAAGGTTTATGGCTATTTTGTAAGGGACATGTTAGATGATATTTACACTGACAAGTTAACATTTAGTTAGGACACCTAAGAAACAACTGTGCTGTACTGTAGGTGTGCTCATTATGTATGTGGAGGCAGTGACAGGAATTAGAACACTGCAGGAGTAGAAATAATGTACTTGCATGACTTGACTATGCATATGTGTGTGTGTGTGTGTGTGTGTGTGTGTGTGTGTGTGTGTGTGTGTGTGTGTGTGTGTGTGTGTGTGTGTGTGTGGGTCTGTGTGTGTATATGCATGTGTGATTGATACAGACAGTGACTGTGTTGAATGCTAAAAATCCCAGGGGAGGAAAGTTTAAAAATGACACCAGCAAAAGACAAAGAGGTAGTACTTTGGATTTCTGAGGTGACAGTGTGAAAATATGGTTGGAACTAGAGGCTCAGATAAAATGGAGGTTAAGCAGCAGGAGTCATAGAAATACAGTCAATTATAAAGTATCATAAAGTATGATAGCCAAAATCAAGATGTATTGTGGATTTCAGAGAATGGCTGAATCATTGCATAAGAAAAACACTCAAAAGCATGTCTACTAAAAGTAAAATTATAATAGTATTGGGGGGAAGGTTGAACTTTGATGTTGGTTACAAACATGCAACATACTAATTATATTATTTCAACTTCAACAAAGACACAGCAAAGATATACTGTGATATTCATTAAATTCAAGAGTTTCCAGATGTGAATATTGTGATGAGAAATATGGTTATAGAAATATTTCCCTTTTATTTAATAGACAATTACACATTCACACATGAGTGTGAGGATGACCGCTGAATTTCACAAATGCTTTAGGTATTTTTGAATGATTTCTCAATTCCTTAAACATATGGTACCACTTTGCTCCTACCACTTTTGTAGTGCCATTGATATTGGAGACACTGTTACCTTACAATAAGGTTAGGCTAGAGGTATTTATCAATTAGTACACCCGAGGCTATTCCAGATAAGTCTGGTATTTGCATGAAAGATTTTGTAGAAAGAAAAATGGATAAGGGTGAAAAGGCAATATATTTTCCATGTTTCCTTTTGTACACAGCATATGATTGAACCAATTTCCTAAGCTGTCCAAAAATCAAGTTTCAAGTATAGGAATCTGAATATTTCAAAACACAATGGGCTAAAATCAAACTGCTTGCAATGTTGGGAAATAGGCAAGTCCAATGGAAAACCATAAGCATGACTTTAATGCTGTTTCCTTAATTTTTACTTATCTCTGATTAGCCTACAGTATTCTGTTCATTCTCCATCCAAGCATGCATCAATGGTATGCCATCTCCTACTTGGAATAGCCTAGAATGCTTTGTATGTCTCATGCTCCTGTGCAGACATGCAATGAGCAGCAAGAATTTGAAGAGTGTTCTTTTTGGTGGTTTAAATTTCATACTGTTCGTGGTCCTGTTCTCTGTGGTTCAGAGAGAGAGAAGTCAGCACACTACTTAAGTGGTGCAGCTCTACTCTTATGTCTCTACAAGCAGTGAACAGGAAAGTAGCAGACAGAACAGGAGAATAGCAAGCAGTGAACTCCAAGTGAAGGATGGTGTCTATTTTATGCAGAAAGTAGGTAGTTGTTTGCAATCTATAATGAAAATTGAGGAGTATCCTGCAACAAATCAAGGTTTTTGAAAGAAAAAAATAAAAGAATGCCATGTTGGTCCATTTACAGAAAATGCAAAGACATTGGAACACAAATGTGATATAATACTTTTTATTGGACTAGCATAAGTTTTGCAATGAACTGAGCTTTCAAGCTGGCATGTGCCCTTTGTTAGGAGTTTTGCTGTTACTGATGTTAGACAGAATGCTTAAATATCCACTTGTGACCAGAAATGGAAGCACATAGTTTATTTCCAATTGGCAGAAAAAAAATTTGAGATATGCTAGTGTAGAAAAGAATACAGCTCGGGCTACAAAGACAAGTACTGTGTGCATGCATATGTGTGTGTGTGTGTGTGTGTGTGTGTGTGTGTGTGTGTGTGTGTGTGTGTGTGTGTGTGTGTGTGTGTGTGTGTAGGCATGTTATTTTAGAGATAGAGTGGCATTCATAATCATTGTGTAGACACGTGGCTATTTGCACTATCTGGGAGTGAGTACAGCTCATCAGTTATTCATAGCAGCCTTTACACTAACACACAATGGCCTTGGGTAAGCTTACACAAATTAAGTGTTAATGAGATTTAAATGAGATATGATGTAACCGAGCATATGCTAATGAAGCAGTCTATCACCTGTTTGCTATTCATAGTGGGAATTTCGCACACCCGCTGTAGCTATGTCATATGAAGAGATGTCTCATCAATGTTATATACTTTGCAATCCATGAATTGCTGTTACTTGCTACTAGCCTTGCTATTTCCAGGTTTGAGGTATTTGTTTTGGCCAAATCAAAACCACTTGATCTCAGTGGTGCTTACTGATCAAGCAGCTGGAGATATAGGCAGAGGATAATTCATTATAACTTTAGTAATAAGAAAATGCTTGACAGATTCAGACTGGTCAGGGACAGTATAAGTGTCTTAGTGAGTATGTATGACCCCATAGAGGTAGTGCAAGAATGCATGTACATCCTATCCCTGTGGACACTAAGGTATGCATATCCCTCATTAGGATCTATATCACATAGTCAAAGTTTTATAATTTCGAACACGGAATATTTGAACCATTCCATCCGAAGTTAAAAAACTTTGACTAATGATAAAAAAAAAGAAATAAAAACAAAATAAACTGTTGTAAGCAGGGAGGCAAGCCCTCCTGCACCCCCCACATGGGTGGTTATGCCCCCCCACACACCCCACTACTTAAATATACCAACTCTGAGATCGCACCCCATAGAAATGAATGGAAACTTCCCCTTACGGAGATTTCCGTTTAAAATCTTGAACTTGTACAAGTTTGAACTTATGGTCTCGACCATATAGGGTTTGAACTTGTACAAGTTTGACTATGTGATAGGAACCCCCCTCATTATACTTGCCAAGAGGACCTTCCAGAGACAAAATGGAGACACGTTGAGGGATCTCACAGACTTTTGCCTTGAAGATACTGCAGCAGTTCCTGGATCTACTCTTTGCATGTTGGATCAGTACATCTATTTCCCAGTGTCACTTCAGGGCTGATCCAGGACTATGAGTGCTTTTTATGGTGTGGCACATCTCCCTGAGATACTCAGTCCAATAGATTGCACACAAGTTGCAATTAGGGCCCCTTCAGGTCCACAGAGGGAGAAGTACCACAATGGAAAAAGCTACTATTCCATCAATTGCCAGGTAGTGTGTGAGGCATGGGAGGATGCATCACCAATGTCTCTTCCCAGCATCATGGCAGTGCACATGGTTCCCATGTCTGGCACACTAGCTCACTCTACTGCCTCTTGCTGCATGGTAGAATGCCCAGAAGTCATCTTGTTGTTAAGATGAAATCATTTTTTTCTATTTTATTTACGTTGTTATTCATGTTAAAATGTATTGCTGAATACTAAGTCCTTTTTCTTTGTTTTTCCCCCTCCCCCTTTCTCTCTTTTTTTATCTTGTTTTTCAGGTGATGCTGGATATTCACTGGAGCTATGGATGATGACATCAGTGAGAAACCCAAGTGGAGCTGGTGAAGAGACTTATAACACATCCCTGTCCCAGACCAATATTTTCATTGAGAGGGTCTTTGGCCTTCTGAAGAGCTGTTTCAGATGCCAGGATGAGTCTGGGGTACCTGTCAATATGACCCAACTACTGAAACAAGATGTTTACTGCATATTGCATTCTGCCCAACATGATCATGCATCAGTATGGTGATGAAGTGACCCATGTTTTCAGTGCAGCTTCCCATTCCAATCCCACTATGATTAATGATGACCTTCCAACAGCAGTAATAAGGGCCCAATGCAGCAGGCTAGTACATTGTATACAGCTGTACAGATACATAGGTGACATGTAGTCCAGAACTATGGATCATGACATTTAGGTTAGTGTGTCATTTCTTGGAAAAAACACAAAGAGCATATAATTACTGCATACAGTGATATATGTGTACTATGCTGTGTGGTGCATGGTCTGCTGCCACTGTTCATCTGACATTCTCTCATCTTAAAACAATATTTTTTACTATTTCATAACAGTTAGTCATAATATTGTATGTAGAAGTCATACCTGAGTGCTCAGTGTCGCCTGTTCATAGATGTAGTAAGGCAGCGTATAAGTCTTAATCACATTTTTAACTGTTTTTCAAAATAAATTGCTCACGTGGTGTACATAAGTATGCAGGTACTGTTGTTTCAATATTTCTTGCAGTCAAGAATTGCATTTTTTTATATTTTGCAATCTATTTTCAGATTAAAGGATGTTGTTTGCTGAGTTACTTCAAATCAGATTTTATTTTTATTTTGGCATATACAGTGATTTGTGACTTCAGAGAAAAAAGTATCAACAGTTGTGCAGTGGTGAGAGTGAAATGGCAGTAGTGTTTGTTTAAATGGCAGAATACTCATTTAAATGTGTCATTTTCTAATTACTGTATTTCCATGAAAATATATGCACTAATACTTTTCAGGCATGCAACTGCCAGCTCTTGGAATATTAATTCATAGAGCAGTAGTATATATGACTCCAATGTCATGTTATGCAATAAAGATTTCCTTCCACAGTTATCTGAGGTTATAAGCAATACTATTACAAAGATGTAGTGCATGCAGTTGTAAAGAGTCCCAACCTCACACACATTTTTTGTGATATGTAGTTCCCCTTCTATTTATAACCATTCAATTGTGTGTATGACGGTGAAATTGTAAGTAACAGAATCATCAAAGCTAATTCACAATAGTTCAAGATCAAATGAGACAGACACCACATCTAAAGATAGGCTAGGTAACAGTGGAAGTGAACATGGGCTGCCAATTAAACTGTATGGTGAGTTGGTTCAAGGCCATAACCTCACTGATGCAGGTGACCCTGCAGACATCAATCTGACAGTACTTCATGAACATGAACGTGATTGTGACTTCACATTACAGGATCTGATGTGTAGATGAATCCTGATGTGGCATGCATGAAATCTGTTGTGATTGTTCTCCTGACTAATTACATTATTTTCCTGAGAAGCACTTGGCGTGTTGTGTGCTCTACCCTCATGGGTGCAAGCAGTACCCTATCCTCTTCTCCTTGCAAGAGAGACTTCTACTTGAGTCTTGTAAGTCCTAACTATTGTACGAAAGGAGGCAGCCACGGATGATTGGTGTGGCACTATACTACACATTAGTGTGACTGTGGCACTATCCATACTTTCTGCCATTTCAAGTTAGTACTGCAATTCCTCACACATACCCTGGATGGATCTAACCATTTCCAGCTGACTCTCTGTGGCAGTGTTCTGGGGACTAACAATGTCACAGCGTATTTGTTAAGTAACCAATTTTTTTTCTTTCTTGGAATGCCTGTAACAAATGCCTGTGCCTGCCTCCCATTTGTAAAGGGGTCACTGTAGACACTGTTACCTCTGAATGTTTGCCATCATCATAAAAATGTTCATTTGGGTTTGGAAACACTGGTGTAGATGTGCATAGTTGTCCCTCCTGTACAAGCCCAATTGCAATGTCTGCACGCACTTGACTTTCTGATGCACTGTCACTTCCTACAGAGTTACCAGCATGTTGTGGGGTATGAGATGCTGCCATTAAACTTGAAGACTGTGTACCACTTTCCTCAGGCTATCTCATAAATATAATTATGTTTTCATCATCATTATCACCAACAGCCATTCTGCTATTGATATTCACCAAATTCATTGCTATGTTGGAAGTGTTTGTTTCTGATGCTGATCCTGTAAAAAAAAATATTTGAAAACATTACTCATAATGTGGGGACACTTAACATGCACACTGTCTTCACTGCTATTCTCTGTTGATGAAGAAGGTTCACCTAGTAATAGCAATTGTCATTTGTTTAATGCAATCATTCGTTGTCAGCATTCAGTTCTATATATGAATACATGGGACTGTTTATAAATCAACCTTCATGAGCAGACAAGTGTTGCTGCTGCAGACATTGTTAACAGCCAGTGTCCACATCGACTTTCATTATTTCAGTGTCATCATCACCTGTATCATTCTTATCTCCATGGGTAGAGATAAGGTATTCCTCATATGGAGTTAATTGGATAATTGTTGAAGCCCCTTCCCAGTACTGGTATGGGCAATTGCATTCTGCTTCTCTAGTATATCTCACCATATTATTTGCCATCTTCTTGCACTGAGTTAATGCACAGTTTCTGCCACACACTGCATTAATGCCAAGGATAACTTGATTCCAGGATTTTGTCCTTTCAACTTGTTTGGGCCCCTTTGACAAACAGATGTTTCCCATATGCGCTAAAGGCTGCAATGAGGACATGATTTTTCTGCCATGTTCCCTTGTTTTTTTTTTCATCATTATTAAATATAAAAAAATAAAAGATCACAGTCATACACAAAACATTTTGATGTGATCATCATTCATACTGCACAAAAATGACCATGTGTGCCTGTTATCCCCCCCAAAAAATATTAAGTGAAACAAACCACATACTTGTATAAACACTTCCCACTCCCCCATCCCCTATGTAAGTTATGTACAGTCATACATGTGAGTCTGTTAATAAATTATAGACACAGCAATGTTGAATTCCAGAAGATACCCACCATACATCTTGGAGACATGGCAGACTATGTATAATTGTTCCCTATTTATTTATGTATTTATTGCTTCAGTCATTGAATTAACTTTTATTTGTTAGTAAGTGTGGTGGTCCAAGAACACTCTTTACACAGGCCAATGGCAGGTTATCAGTTGCTACAATTATGTAGCCTAATTGGAAGTATAACATACAAATTAAACAAATACAGAAAAGGTGAAGCTGTGCTACAGCATTAGTTGCAACATATACACAACAATAAAGCAAGTACTTTTTTAATAGATTAACCCCCCACTCATAATGTCATGTATTTATTTTTTTATTTTTAAGTGACACTCCACACCATTACCTCAGAACATAATGACTACATTTCCACTATGTATGCATAATTACTGTCAGACAATAAAGTAATAATTTTCCTCAAGTGATCATTAGGGTGGCCTAATGGTTAAGGTGTTTGCCTTGCAAACACATGGTGCAGGGCTTGAGTCTCACAAGGGATTATTGGCTAGGCTTAAAATGGCTCACTAGGGCAGTTAGCTTAGTACTAATCTATGAACCTATTAATCATTTGCAGTGCTGCTGTACTGAATTCCCACTTCAAAATGACAGGCTTGCAATATTAATTAATGCTCACCATAACATGCACATGACATTAATAAAAGCAACACTTCCTTAATGTCATTCAACACTGTTACCTATTCCTAAGCATTTCTACTTAAATTAATAATATTTTAGTTGTTATTTCTTTACTTTAAGAAGTCTATGGTTTCCTTAGACATTTCCTGCTAAACTCAAATAGTGGCAGGTTAATATACTGATATTAAACTGTTCTGCACAAATTCAGGCTTATTTACACATTTTGTATGCAAATTAGGGTCCTTTACATTTATTTGTATAAAGCACAGTAATATACAAATGTATCAGGACACTTTTAATGTAAACTGGTCTAGGATGCTTATGATCATAGATTCAGACTCCTGTGAATGTGCTGCACATGTTGCAGACTCCGCAGCCATCTGCAGCATGTCCACACCTTTCCTAGTGTACAGCAGAAATGTGCAGATATGCTCATTTAAGCTGACGTAAATATATTCAGATCAAACAATGCCTTACAATTAGCAAAGCAACACAGTGTAATCTCTTCCCATCTACTGTTTTCTGACACACGTTGTCACTTTTACTCACTAAAAAGTTTATAAAAGCTGCACAGGAACCACATAGGTACATATATTTATGTAACTCCTCACCCAACAAAACTAACTAACTAACTAACTAACTAACTAACTAACTAACTAACTAAATAAATAAACAAATAAATATATCTGTGATGCTGCAGTGAAGGAAAGTATAAAGTTCATGATTTATACTTCCAGAAAGATAGCTAAGGCAAGGTACACAAACACTGGCAATTTATAAGTATTGCATACTGGAAATGATTTTTACATTTTAAGCACAAAATAAGTCCAATTGGAGTGCATTCCTTAAAAAAACAAATACGTATGTGACAAAGAATTTCTGGTTAAACAAAACTTGCCATTAACAGCAGCAACTGCTGTATTGCCCATGCTGGTTATTGGGGTTTGGTTAAGGTAGTGTCACACCCCAGAGGAAGTGGTTCTAAAACCCTGAACCATATTACTGCTTATACTTTTTTCATTCTGGTGCTGGCATTTCTAATCATGGCAGCACTTGTTAAGGCATGAGGCTGTGCTCCAAGCTGGTCTGATAAAGAGACCAAAATCATGCTCTACCTTCTGAAGGATTTGTACCTGGAGAAGTTTGAGGCATGCACTGAAGGAAGTGATTGGGAAAAAAAATAGATATCTGGCAGGAGATGGGTGGGACCTGGAGACCTTCACAGGGATTATCCACACTGACCAGCAGTGCCGTCACAGGTATGATGATCCGAAGAAGTATAAGGCGGACCAATTCACTGAGTGAGTAGACCAGGAAGAGGAAGGAATGCCAGGGTTCTATAGTAAGTAGCATTTTTTTTAATTTGGGGGGTATTTAACATGGGTGAAACATTTCAGGACATTATTCAAGGTATTTGATAGAAGAAACTGTGTAACTGCTGAAATTTATCTGTAGTGGTATTATAAGAATGATAAAGAAAGAAAGAATAAAATGACTGTACACTGAACAACATCAGTATAGAGCAATAATTGCTTGCACAAGCGAAAATGTAAGATATGTATTGTTAAAATAATAATCAGCATATACATTTGTCTGAAAAGCACAGGTATAAATCTGCATAAGAAGTATAACAACCAGTTTAGACTTTCATTTATTATTGCATTACCTTAGTTACTACTGAAATAACATGCAGACAGTTTATGTAGTCCAGGAATAATTTAGTAATGTATTATCAACTTATCAACACAAGTTGATAAGTTGTGTGCTTATCAACACACAACTTATGCTAAACCCCAGAAAAACTAAACTTTTACTTTTCTCAGCAAAACCACCTGACCCTGGCTTCAAAATCTTTGCAAAGGATGGCACACAAATAGAACTAGTGAAAACAGCTAAATTACTAGGATTGACAATAGACAACAAACTCATTTTCGAACCGCACATCTTAAATGCAGTAAAGAAAACCCACTTCAAATTAGGCAAACTATATAGACACAAACTCTATGTGGATAAATCCACCAAATCAAAATTAGCCAATACCCTACTCATCCCCTCCATTCTATATGGTAGTGCTATTTTTACCAATCTGCACACAACCCTTAGTAACAAACTACATTCTTGTTACAATAAAATAGCCAAATTCACCTCCGAAAAACCACATCACACTCATCACTGCCAAGCAATTACCAAACTAAAATGGCTCGAATTTTCCCATCTACACTACACCCTACTAACCTTAGCCCACAAGCTAATCAGTAAACCTTATCAATGCCCAGCTCTTGGTTCACTCCTACAAACGTACACCCCCACAAGAACACTAAGATCTTCCTGTAAGCACATGCTTTCTGTTACAAAACTCAACAAAAGAACCAGACAATGTCTGTTCTCCCATTCAGTCACCAAACTATGGAATATGTTACCATCTGAATTAACACAAACTGACCATCCAAAAAAATTCAAAGAAGCCCTAAAATCTCATTATCTAAATAATCCTTCCTGCTCATGCCTTAGAAGCAAACTTCCTTAAACAACACACACAACACAGACTCCTAGACTGGTATATATTAAGTACACTAGCCAATCACAAAAATAATGTAAACTACACTGTCTGCAAATGAATTTACTGTATCAAAATCCAGGTGTTTCCACTGTCATAACATCTTAACCTATGTAATGTTTTCCTAATGCATTATCAATGTAAGCCTATACATTTGTAAATTGTAAAATGTATTATTACTATTAGATTTGTAATACTTTTAAATCTTATGTTAAACTTTATCTCTTTTTGTAACTCTTTATCTCTTTTTGTAACTCTTTATCTCTTATTGTAATACCCTGAGGAGCTTTTCTCCCCAGGCCTCCACTGAAAATGTGTCTTTGACCCAGTGGACCTTCCCAGCCAATAAATGCTAATAAATAAATAATAAATAAATAAATAAATAACTAAATTAGTAGACAACCTTGTCAGACTGGAGGTTGGGAGAAGATAAAGGGGAAGGGGGAAGGGTCTCTCTTCTTCTCAGTTAGTTAAACCACAGCCTGTGAAGTGTATTGAGTCGAGTGCATGTAACATCCATGCATTTTAACCCTGTATCTTATTCTTTTGGGAGTCCATGCCTTTCTCATCATTGTGACCTGGAAATTATTGCTAATTCATATTTTCTGTTAACTGTAACATCTGCCTCAGAAAGGTTGTTGTTTAGTCAAACTAACAATTTACAAATTATATCTTCTTGACTCCCTTCTCTGGATTTAGCTAATCTCCCTACCCATCTTTTGTTTTGAGATTTATTGTCTCATTAAATGTCAAAGCAGTCTCTCTGGGCATTATCTTCTCTGCTATATGACCACTAACTCTAATGTAACATGACAACTTTGAGTTTTATATCATGTCATGACCCTGTTCTACAGTTTTAGTCTCTTTCTCTGTTTTTCTCTGTTGCACAAACACACACACACACACACACGCACACGCACACACACAGTCTTTCACTGCAGTCTGAGCTGTATTTTCCACACTAGCATTTTCCAGATTTCTTTTCATCCAGTTGGGAATAAATGATGTACTTCACTTTCTAGGCACAGGTGAATATTTAAGCACTGTTTTTAACATCAATAACTTAATAACTCCTGACAGAGGACTCATGCCCATACTGCTCAACCTCTCAGTACAAGAAATCTGGACAAAGCCAAAAATAATGGAGGAACAAAGGCCTAAAAATAGGTATAGATTTTAAATATTGCTCCTGTAAACTTAGCAATATGCTAAAATGACAGATTGTGCATTTATTATATATTTTTGAATGATATGAAGTTTGAAACTCAAATACCTGTCATTATTTAGTATTATTTAATTATGTCAATCCTCAATGATTTTCCAGAAAACCGCACATTTTATGAGACAGAGACCAAAAATAAGGGCAAAAATATGGACATTCTGCGTAAATCTGGACAATTAAGAGACATGCTCATGCCTGCTTGAAAGCTCAAGTAACTGTAAAACCTATGTTGGTGCAATAAAAGGTATTACACAATGACTGAACATTAACATTCAAACATGTGCATGCTGATTGGCCAGCCTAACTAGTGGCTCATTGTAAAATCCAGCATGTAACAACAGAAAAAAGTCCAGTTGCCCAGACTTTCTTCTATTAATATGTGCTACAGCTTTCCAGTTTTCTTGAGCTAAGATGTTGAGAAGTACAAAATTTGAAATCTGGACAGTTTAGAGGTATGAGAGAGAGAGAGAGAGAGAGAGATAGTGTAGAAATACAAGGAAAATCAGGTACATTATGCAAAACTAAAGAAGCATACCTGATTTTCCTTGTATTTCTGCCCTCTCTTGTACCTCTAAACTGTCCAGATTTCAACATTTTTTGAATTAAATAAACTCAGGAGCAGCGGAGATCTTCCTTTCTCTGTTGCTTGCTTTCCAGAGCATTGATATACTGCATACTGTATGGGAATATAAGTCTCACATGCATGTGCAGTACATCAAAAAAGCTGCAGGATACCTAAAGAAAGGGGAAGAACACCACTAAGCCATTATACAAAGACATTATTTAAGAAAAGTAAGTGATTTCTTTCTTAAACAATGTCATTGCATAATAGCAATAAGCAACTCCTGGGTGTCATATATTGAAGATTTATACAAGATTGTCTTTGTTTAATCATTCAGGCTTCACTCTCATAATTAAAACACACCAACCGTGGGAAAGTCTTCAATATACCATACCCAGTTGTTGATTATTGCTATATTGCATCATGTCTGTGTTCTCAAGTTTTTTGAGGTGATCCACTAGAAAAACAGGTAAAAAGGAAGCATAGCTAATCCAACAGACAGAGGTGTTGAAGAGGAAATGTAACTTGTAAAGAAGCATTAGCAGAAAATAGTTGCTGACACTCAATGATTGCTGTGCAAGGAAATTGGAACAACATAGTAACTGTGTTATCGCAGATTAAAAAAACATTTAGAAAAATCAACTTTATACATAACTTCAAAACACTCCAGAACAGAAACAACAAACATTAAATCACATTTAGAACTGCAGAGATGGTGGTATTAAACATATATAACTCATGTTCAGATCTTATGCTCCTCTGTTCTTCTCCCATAGTCCACACCTTACTATTCCTCCATTTCCAGTGTTACACAATCGATGTTAAGGTATTGAACATAAAGCTGAAAAAGATGGATGATTTATGGCATATCCTATTAGTTCCAAATAACTAAAACTAAAATTCTCAATAACCAAAATTCAGAAGGAGCATTTGTTCTGTGGACATATTTTACTCCTGCTATTAATTTCTCCCAATTTTCTTTTATAATCTTGCACTCCCATATTGTGTAACTCTAACCTGCATTCATCAGACCACTTTTCCAACACTTATCTTATAATGCCCTACTCTTCACTTTTAACCTGATGGGTATATTCTGCAACATGTAAACTATCTTTATGTAGTTAAATTCTAAGAATGACAGCATGTTAAAAGATCAAGTTATAACCTTGGACCATTCTTCATCCTTGACTATTTTGCCTAACATCTGATCTCTTTATCTGCTTCCATTACATTTTTATAAACTACAGTTCAGGGTTTCCACTACTTGATATAATTCACCCCCTACCAAACATACACACCAACAAGTTCTACATGGGCTGTAAAAGAGAATCCCAGACATCTGCTATATTGAAATAATTAGGGGCATCAAAAACTTAATTTTCTTATTCAAATAATAATGCTCAGGGAGGTCCAAATTATGTATAGCAATGTAAGACCACCCTTGATACCACTATTCTTACTATAAACTTTCTCAGGCTATTGTTCTGTGCTACCCCAATCCAATACTTTGGATTCATAGTCAGGCTTTGTATCCATGTGACCAAATCTTACAATTTGAAGTTTACAATCCAGCCGAATTGGATAGTTTTAAGTCCACTTCTGGTGTACTGGTATTTGCCAGATGTAATCACACAATGCCTTAGGTTAGGGAGACCAATGCTTTATTTTTCTTCTCCATTATTAACATTCTTTTTCTTAGCCTGGGTTAAAAAAAATGGTTTGTAGCATATTTAGATACTTACTATACAGTTAGAACTGCTTAGTCAGGAATACCATTTAGGCAAAGTAAATTAATTTATAATCTGAAGTTTTTCAATAAATACCCATTTCATGTTTTTTCTTTCCAGCACATGTCTTAGCTTTCCTAATAAAAGGACAGCATTAACTTTATCCATTTGGAAATATTGATTTTGAGAATACCACCCAGGTAAGTATGTTGAGTAAATTGTTTTATTCCATGTTGATCAAAATCTTTTACTGTTTTCCTAGCAGAATTTGTTAGTGGAAAAAGCCCTGGTTTACTCATGTTTCAAGTAAGATGAGAAAAGGAAACAGATTCTCCTAAAATGTTAAGGATTTGTGGAAGATTCTGTTTAAGTTATTTTACCGACACTAAGCAGTAATCTGCAAACCAAGAGGATGTAATCATCTCAGTATTGGGAAGGGTGATACCCATTAGGGCTAATTGAGTTCTAAAGTAAGCATACAGATCCTCAAGAACCTCTACCCCTAAAATAAAACCCGGGCCAATAAATGATGTGACCATACTAACTCTGTGCTTTGAGTCTGCCTTAACCAATCCCTGCTGCATGGAAGAGCTTAAGTAGGAAACAACTGATTATATTTTGCATACATTTGTTTTAAGATATAGCTTGATCTCCATTCCAAGTAATGATATGAGCTTGTAGTTAGCTGGAGGCAATCTAGCCTTACTTGGTTTTGGAATCAAAGGGCTTGCATTTTTCTGGAAAACCCCCTGCGTATTATCCTTCATTAAATTACACAAGTAACAGAATACATTACTCTCAACTGTACTGAGTTAATTCAGGTTAATTTTTTTGCCTCAGGCCAATGAATATATGAACTGATTAATTTCTACCTTTTTAAATGATTTTATTTTAATTTGAATTGTATCTTGTTACTTAACCTTGTCCAAGGTTATGGCTCTAGAAAGCTCCATTATTTCCACATTACCTGCTGTATCAGTTCAGGATAACATATTGTATTATACTGAAGCAATTTCATTAATTCTTTTTGTCAGCGACTATATCTTCAGTGTCTATTCTGATAGCTGGAGTATCAATTTCCCTATTATATTCATTCATTATCAGTGCCCACAAAATTATCAAATTTGTTCTCCTTTGTCATGAATTCCTAAAAAATTATAGTCTTAGCGTATTGTTTAAGTCTTCTAATGTTCAGAATTGAAACATGCCTATTTCCCTTTTTTATATAATGTCACCAGTTGTATAATTGTAGAATGCAGTCAGTCATGTTTCCTTGAACTTTCGATCTTAACTTGCTTCTTTAATCTGGCTCTAATTTCCCTGGTTTTAATCTAAAACAAAGTAAATTCAGATGGAAAAAAATGTACACTGATGTTCAACATCCACCCAATATTCCTTAATCCATTCAGATAACTAATTAATCTTGTCAAATTACCTCAGAATTAACAAGGTAGACTTCCACATGCAATGTTCGTTACTTTTCCTCATGTCATCGAACAACACATGATTACATCATGATCCATTAAGGAAGTACTTAATATGTCTGCTTCCATGACACAGGAAATGATGTTTCTAGATACCAACCAAAAGTCAATTCTGCTTGTACAATTTATAGTGGGGGAGTGGGGGGTAAGACACACACACACACACACACACACACACACACACATATATATATATATATATATATATATATATATATATATATATATATATATATATATATATATATACACACCCATGAGCTGAGAGATGTACATCTCTCCACACTTCACATAAGCCAATATTTTCTACACCCATTCTTTCCACCTTCCACGTAATCTACTTCTCCTCCTTGGAATTCTATTATTTTATAGTTCCTGTACAGTGTTAACATTTTCTCTCAAATTAATAGTATATCCCTTCTGTGCTTTTATTTTCATATGTTGCCAAAAACTCTAACAATGGTAGTGGTTCGACATTAGTGTCATAGAAATTGCCCAGCCAAAGTTTCTTATGTACCATGTCTAGTTGCTTGATATTTCAACAGTTATTCTAGGGATCTAATACAGTATTGAAGTGTACTCCCCAAATAATGGCATATCCATCCATTGGTTGTTTTCAAATGGTCTCCAAACAGTCTGACAAGTATTTTTTTCTGCATTAATACCATAAAAATCGCCTTACAAAATGTTCTTATTCACTGCATCTAACTGCATGGTATTTTCCTTCCCCTCCTCCCCGGCAATTTATTTTTCCCCACTCTAAATATCTGTGTGGTATGGTAATTCCATATTTTTTGTGCATTTGTTTGTTTTGAAAATTGGGTAGCTTGCCTCCTAATACCTGTTCTATTATGTAAAACCAAAAGAAAAATCTAGCAAGGCTAGACTTTCCACTATGTGATCCCTTATATCTCTTGTATTAGAGACAATATGGGATATATGCAAATGACTCTTTAAGGACATCAACTGTTTCAGCTATATGACAGTTATGAATGTACATGACTTTTTATCTTTTTAAGTCTATTTATGGACAAATCAGACCAATAAAACCAAACCCACTAGGTGCAAACATGCATGTTTCAGCCTTCTTATTGCATCATCAGCACAGCATAAGTGAAATGTTTGCTTACATTTAGAAAGACAGGGTTGTCGTACCCAGCTGATATCCATAACCATTAGGGTGTCTGCAAAATATCTCAACCAACAAACTAAAACAGCTGATTTGTGTTTTACCTTAGTAACAGCAATAGGAATGTATGTGCACCTTGGCGACAAAACAGTCACAGAAGAATAAAACTACCAGCTGCTCTTTTGTCCCCTCTTGGGTCTTGCATCTTTGTTCTGGCAACCAATGTTTTTATCTCTGTTTTTCTAACTTTTAGAGACAAATCCTAAACAAATTGAGTAGCTAAGGAGCACAAACCACAGGGCGTCGTATATGCCTGTTTGTCTCTCCTAAAGGGGCTAAAACTGTATGTGATACGCACACCCATGTAGCCAGTTGAATCACATTATATGCAAACAGAATTGGTTGAAGTACTGATAAGGCTTAACCAATGCCATATGTACTGATTTGATTTATAACTATAGTGATAGTGTTTTTTTTTCTGTTTGATACTATTTTGAAATATTGAAATATTTTGGCCATATTATAGCCGATTTTTCTCCATTACAGTTAGCGTTTATGGTTCTACTGTATTGCGCAGTTACTGTTAGACAATTATTATATAATTCTTAAGTACTGTTTTAGATATTCACATGTACTTAATATTGCTTTGTTTGGTAGAATGTTTATGATTGTTTTTTTCTTTGCCTACTGACAACAAACACTGTCCTTCAAACCTCGTGCTTGGGGAACCTGTATTAGGTTGGGCTGTTGAGTGATTGTATTTTTCTTAAATAATACACTGCCATACTGCTTGGGCTATAGAGCGACTAAATTGTCTTACTTGAAATGTATTACACTGAAATGAGAGTGTTCTATTAGTTGTGTCTTATACTGTATTGCACTGTAGAGTGAATGCTTTTCACCCATGTCTTATACTCCTAAACTTGCATTTTTCCTTCCATAGCTTGGACTGTAGAGTTACTAGATTGTTCATATAGAGTCTCCTACACTGCCTACCTCTGCATCGTACTTTAGCCATATCAGCTGCTTTTCTATTACTACATCTTGAACCTACTCTCCCAACTATTTCTACACTCCACCTACATTGTATCCTTGTCTTTCCCTACTCACTGTATGACTATAGACAGTCCTCCTCCTCTGACTATTGCCCATCCTTCTGCCTTAACCTTTTATCTTTTTACTCAAAGCTCTTAAATAACCTAACCCACGATCTCTTTCTCTCTCTCTCTCTCTTTTTACAGTAATCCACTCCAGATGCTCCCTCCCTGCCAATATAATTAAAAGAACTACCACCTGCTTAACCCAGAAGACTCCCTGAACCTGCCTGCTAGCCAGAGTCACCTTGAATGAAACTACTGTGAGGACTCTCCAATACAATTATTGTGAATGTATGCAGCCAAAGGAAACTACCTATAGACTAGCTAATTAAACTACTTCCTAATACCCATGTTGTGCTTGTCTGCCCTCCCGAGTGTGTCTTTAGCAGCCTGTCGCAGACTGCTTGATACTCTTCCCCCTCCAGTCCCTAAACCCTGAATAATCATTTTACTTCAAAGACTTAATTAATACTTCTGCTTGCTATCCTTTCTTATGCCACTAGGTGGCAGCACCTACCAACACAATAGATAATACTACACTATTCTCCTGAGGTTTAGTTCCTAATACTAAACTCTTTTACTAATTCATAGTCTCTATCTCCTTAACTGTTATACAGCTTCTTCCCCCTTACTAAAACACAGATATATTTCCAGCCTGTTAACAAAGCTTTTCCCCCTTAACAGTTTTTCATTGCATTACCCAGTTACCATAGTATTGTACTACAGCTGCTGATACTTTTTCTGATACTTTTTCTGCTGCACTCTCTTCACTTGCTGTATCCCACTCTGTTCGCCCTACGGGCTCACTCCACTCCCTGCCCCCAAATTCTATCCACCCCCAATGCTCCTATACTTATTGCAGAAATACACTCCCCCCTCATACAACTACCAATCAGATCTCCCTCAGGTTTTTTTAGACCACTGCCACTCCTACACCACACCATCCTACTATCATACTTTCTCCTCCCCAACTCTCATCCTGTTCCACCTCATTCATTAAATAAACAATATATTTACCAATCTCTTGTACACAGCCACCTCCTAAACCTATCTCTACCTATCTCACTTCCACCACACCTACTTTCCCCCTTTCCTCAATGAAACTCCATTCTATACTCTTTCCTATATCTGATCTCTCACTATGTATACCTTAATGCTCACCAACCTTCTACTTCTTCAACTAATTTTCTTACATCATCTCACTGCTCCCCATGCACCATTACCCTCCTTCCATAAACACCCCACCAACCCACTCCCAAATGATCAACCTAACTCAAAAATTGACTTCATTATCTCTCCCTCTTTCCTACCCTTAAACATTTTAGTCCCTAAAATAAAAATACCCCCTTCTTACTCCCTAGCTCAAAAAAAAAATAGGACAAAGCTTATTAGATACTACCCACCCATACCAAAATCCAAAACTTTCCCACCACTATACTTATAGCAGGTGATATTCATCCAAACCCAGGTCCAAACCCAAACCTTACCTCTAGTCCAAACATCCCTCCCACCTCAGCTCCTCTAACTACTCCCCTAAAACAAAGCTCATTCTATTCTATTAATACCAGAAGCATTCTCAACAAATTTAGTTCCATGCTTGAATAGCAAATCATACCCCTGATGTCATTGCAGTAACAGAAACCTGGCTTAAACCACACAACCTAGATATAGATATCCTCCCCCCCAGCTATAACATGATTCGCCTAGACCGAATGAACAAAAAGGGTGGGGGAGTTGCCATAGTCTATTCTAGTAATCTCACTATTTCTCTCATCACAAATCCAAAGCCATCTTTCTCCCCAGCAGAAATACTGGCAGTTAACCTTAAACTAAACAACTACACTACAATCACTATAGTAGCCACCTACATTCCACCAGGTGATAATATTCCAATACTGGAAAACATTCTCTCCTATTTTTCTCTGAATTTCCCAAATGAAACAATCTTCCTTGGTGACATGAACATCACTTGGCTAACCCTTAATAACCCTGGATCCATGCGCAATATTAATCTATATGGATTTACTCAGCTAATTACTAAGCCAACACACTCTAACAACACCCACTCTACAAATACCCTCATAGATTGGATACTTGTCTCAGCTCCATCCAAATATCACAATCCTGAAATTCTTCCTGATTCCCTGAGTGACCACTCACCTATAAAGGTGCTAAGATATACTAGTCATCTCCCAAAACCACCCACTTTTTTTACTAGGCATAATCTCTCCAATTTTAACCCAGATCCTTTAACACTCTAATATCTAGAGTAAACTGGGACTTCCTCACTCAGCTTCCTTTAGATGAGGCTGTCATTGCTTTCAACTCTACTTTTCTGGATATCGTTAACTCACTAGCCCCACCTAGTAAAACCAGGACAAAAGCTAAAATATCTCCTTGGCTAACAAAAAACAAAAAACTCTCATGAAGTCTAGAGATAAGTCCTGGAAAAAATGGCTTCAAACAAAAAATCCCTATAATCTACAAAGATACAAAGAACAAAGAAACCTGGTCAAAAGACTAATCAACAAAAACAAAAAAGAATTATACTATAACCTCCCTTCAACACTAAAATCAGACCCAAAAAAATTCTGGCATGCAATCAATCAAATGCTCCATCTGGGAAACCCTACCTCACCCAACCCTACCCCAGAAAAGACACCAGTAGACACAGCAAACACCTTCAACACTTACTTTGTTAAATCAATATCCAATCTCTTTAACTCAAATAGCTCCAACACAAAGAACCCCACAAACCCATCTTTCTCTTCTACATCTCCTTCTAAAATCTTTTCTTTCAAGCCCATCCCCACAACCCACATCCATACCTTATTCTCCAAACTTAAACCCTGCTCTGTATCTGCAGATAACATCCCACCCTACTTTCTCCAGTCAGCTGCCCACTCACTTGCCTATCCTATCTCTATCCTTATAAACTGCTCCATCTTAGAATCTAAAGTACCTTCCATCTGGAAACACTTCTATACCATACCTATCCACAAAAGAGGTAACTCCACTGAAATCTCTAACTTTAGGCCTATTGTCATCCTCTCCCCTCTATCTAAAGTTCTTGAAAAGTGCATTCATACTCAAGTGATGGATCATCTCTCACAGGAAAACCTACTTACACCTACTCAACATGGTTTTTGACCAAAGCATAGTACCTATACGGCACTCTATCCTTTCTTAATAATATTTCCTTGGCCAGAGATGACCATAAACTTATCTCCTGTCTCTTCCTTGACCTCTCTAAGGCCTTCAATACTGTCTCTCACTCTCTACTACTAAACAAACTATCCAACCTCAATTTCTCTCCTGATACAGTGGTATGGTTTGAAAGCTATTTTAGAGAGAGATTCCAATCTGTAAAATGGGATACTGCTCTATCAACTCCACTACAAATACAAATGGGAGTCCCTCAAGGATCCATTTTAGGGCCATTACTTTTCAACATCTTCACAAACTTGCTCTCTATATCTCCTGCCCATACTCCTCTATTATACAATATGCTGATGACTCTACAGTTATAACTATAGCTAACTCTCACTCAGAACTCTTAACAGCTACCCAGTCATCCTTTAACTCAGTAGAAACATGGATCTTCAACAACCAACTCATCCTAAACCCTAAAAAAATGAAACTCCTACTCTGCCTACCTAAAACAGCTAACCACATCAAGACCTTCTTCGCTATCCAGGCACTCAATAAGACACCAATTGTAGCCGAATCAAGCTCAAAACTCCTTGGTATTACAATCGCTGCCCAACTAGAATTTGATCTCCGCATAAATAATTGTATCAGGAAAACCCACCTTAAGCTCGGTCTACTATATAGAAATAACAAATTTCTTACTCAGGAAGCCAGAATAGCCCTCACTCATGCCTATCTTCTTCCCTGCTTAACATATTGCTCTCAAATTCTTACTAACCTTAACTCCTCTCTCCTTGCTAGACTTCAGACTACTTATCACAAAGTAGCTAGATTTGCAACCCAACAACCCTACATATCTCACCATTGTCTCTCATTAAGATACTTAAACTGGCTTGAAATGCCCCAACTCCTCCTTCTCTCTCAGCTCCAAGCCATGCACTCAATCCTATATAGGCCATTTTTCTGTCCAGCCTTACACTCTATTATCTCCCACTATGCTCCTACAAGAAACCTCCGTAGCTCTTCCCAAGACCTTCTAAAAATCTAGAAGCCCAAATCTAAAGCAGAACAAAATGTATATAGCTACCACCCCTCTATTGAATGGAACAAACTTCCCCTCGAGATTCAAACACAGGCACATCCCAAACAGTTTAAACTAACACTATAGGAATATTTCAATAAGAAATGGATCTGCCAATGCTTAAACCCTCCTTGAAAACTTTCCATTCTCAACTTTTCCTCATTCTATGAACTTCTCTGTGTAATACTCACATAACTACTGGTCTGATTTGATAAAAAAAAAAACAACGAAACACCTGAATTTTGTACTTTATATTCCTTTCTGCTTAACTAATATATGTACAATCAATTGTTATCTGTATAAGATTTAGCTGTATTCGACTTGTATAAAATCTAAACTAATGTACTTAATGTTATACTTGTATGTACTGGAGCTTTTCTCCCCGGGCCTCTGCTGAAAAAGGGCCTTGGCTCAGTCAGACATTCCCGGTCAACAAATGTAAAATAAAATAATAAATAAACGTACATAATAACCAAGATGGTTCCAACTGTGTATCCAATATTATTTTTAAAAATTGTGTGGTATCCTGTATCCTTGTTCTTATTAATTTCAATAGTGGTTGTAACTACTGTGTCAGGAAAACAGAAAATGATTCTGTTATAGATCCTAAACCTAAAACTATAGACCTGCCTGGTGGTTTATCTAAACTTTTATGTATTTTAGGCAAAAATCAGGTGTTGCATTACTAAATCCTTGATAATTCCCTCTTCAATAGCCTGTTTGAGAAAAGCATCAGTTTCCCTCTTAAAACTGGAATTGTGGTCCAATGTCATATACATATAATGCTTGGCATTATACAACTGTCTATTTGTCTCAGCCAGATAATAATCTGAATCCGTAATCACCACTGCCCCACCTTTATCTGCTGGTAATATAGCTATATTTGTGCTGTTTCTCAAGTTAGTCAAGGCCTCTTGTTGACAAACTGACAGGTTATGACTTAACATTCTAGATTGGTACAGTTTAAAATGTAGATCTTTAAGTACTGCTTGCTGAAAAATAGATACATGTTTGTTCATTGGGGTGTAAATTCAGACTTCCGAAACCTAAAATCAGTAGATCCTTGAGATTGCTCCCTATGACCAAAGAATAATCTAAGGTTAAGTCTCCGACAGAATGCCAAAATATCATTAACCATAACATCCTCATCAACAAAAAAAAAGGAACATAGTTTAATCCATTATTAAAAAAATGCTTTTGCCCATCCGTTAATTCCACAGAAGAAATATTGTGAATGTTATAATATTCATCTACCGTGTTATCAATGTTTGAAGTAAGCTTTCCACATTGTTTATTTCTGTGCTTTCTCCTACCAATATGCCTGCAACATCTAAAGAGTGGTCTAAGCTGCACTGTTTTTTAGGAATAGGGAACTCCTGCGTGTTAGGACCTTCTATGTCTGTGGCTGATGAGTCCTTCCCTGATGTACTGCTATAACTGGTGTAAGACTTTTTAAGAATAGATCTGGGTCTTTTCCTTTTTGGTGCTGTGGCCAACTTATCTGGGTCTGAAAACTTAACACTCCTTTTGTAATCAAAAGGTTTCCCCCTCTGGTAGTCCCCCATATCTCTATTGAATTTCTATATGTTTTTGTCCTTTGTTTGTTTCTCAAACAACACTAAATCCTTAGTTAACTTATTTAGACAAGTAACATAATGGGGCTCCCTTCATAACACTTAAGTTCTTCTCACATTAGTTTAACCTCCACAATGTTGTCTTCAATCATTCATTCATAATATGAGGATAAAATATTTATGAATGTCATAGAGGCATTCTGTTGTGCCATTCCCCATTCTTTCAATAATGTTTCATCCATTTTACCTACCAGTGGTTGCATTTTAACCCTCAATCCCCTAGGGGTAATATTCTTGTTTTGATAAGCTTTGAATAGTTTTAGATGCCAAACATTTGTACGTAGTGTTCTCATGGCTTTACCCAGTTTATGAAACAATTGATTGCAGCCATCAATTGGATCTCTGTTTTCCTTATTTTCTCACCATCAATTGATGTTGCCAAACCAAAAAATTGTATGTAATTTTTATCAGCACAAAGGCCTTGTACAATAGTAGTCAGATCCATGACCATAAGCTTCACAATCCTTACAATATTCAACCCACTTGTGGTATTCACACAACTCTTATATTATAGAAAATGGCATTAGAAAGTACAATAATACACATTACTAGGGCAAGTTGTAACACATATGCCACATTAAACATGTTGGTTTCATCCAAACTATTCAAAGATGTCAATCCAAATATATTGGTAAAGGGTGCTCCAAAATTTAGAATAATAATAGTAGTATGATCCTTCCAAACTTGCCTTATGACTGCCGACCTACAGATGTGATGCTTAATTTCATGACACCAAAGGTTCAGTCTCCCACGTCCCAAAAATGAATGTTAGATCCTAAATACAAAAATTCTTTATTTTAGTACCAGTGCTATGTTTAGCATATGGCCCACCTTCCGTTTTTCAACCCATTTACCAAATTCAACAAAGACATGCATTGTAATTCAAATAAACATTATACATTTTGAACTAACATTTGTTTTTTTGGCCATTTGTGCCAGATGTACTTGCGAGCGACTTTCAAGAATCATCTTAACTAGTTACCTGCTAACTTAAAATGTGTTCATGATTGGATGGCAGGCAATAGCGTGCAAGTCAATACCTTCAACATAATATTCAAGGCTATTCATGACAATCTGAAGGATTCATTTGCACTATTTTGTCTTCTAACATTATCTGTTGTGGAAAGAAACTTGAATTCATATAGAAGTTAAATAAATGGAGTGCTGTCTTCTGACTATGATTTAAAAATGAATGGCCAAGTTTCAATCCTTGTCAAAAAATTCCACTTTCAATCATAGGAACATAACCATCATTAAGCATCTAATTCATCTTGCAGACTTTCCTGTAGTGATATATCATCTGGTATTCTCTTATCTGGATTATTGTGATGCTCTGTATGTAAGGCTCCCTAACTATTACTGGACCACCTTCAGGTAGTCTAAAACTCCACACCCTGGCTATTTAGTTGTTCTTCAAGATAACAGCATATTATTGTAGTTCTGCTTGGGTTCTGTTAGCTGTTTACTTACCAGTAGATCATGTTTTACATTTCTTGCCCTGGTTTATTTAGTACTATATAACTTAAGTCCCCCTATCTTTAGAACAGTAGGGTTAGTATTTGCCAGCTCACTTCCTGCACTCAGCTGTGCAAGGACTCTTGGGTGTTCTGAAGGCATGGCTTGAATATTCTGGTGTTAGCAAAGGCCACACCTCTGGAATATGTTGCAGTGGCAGATGAGGGAGTCACCCAGTGTTGGTGGTTTTAAATTAGATTTGAAGATTCATCATTTTGAATTATTACATAGCTGTGTGGATCTCCACATTAATTGCATATTGCTTATTTATTTATATGCATATTTCATTTATTTTTATCTGTATTTATTGTTTTATCTCTTAATGGCTTTATCTATACTCATGCTTAGCATTAAAGCACATAAATACAATTAAGAGTGATGTTAAAGCTGAAATTGAAGTTAACATGTATACTTTCAGATCTCAGAAGTCTAATCAGCTAACAAAAAACAAACAAAAAATAAAACTCCATCAATAAATAGGTCCCCCAATCCCTCCTTGCCTGTTACCTAAACATTAGAAGTATATATAATAAGATGCATAACCTGCATGCTCTCTTAGCTGTTCACTCCCCTGATATAATATGTCTGACCGAAACCTGGCTAAAATCCTCAACTTCTGAAAATGAAGTACTACCACCTGGATATAACATACTTAGGCTAGATCACACTATCATGAAGGGGGCAGGGTATCTGTACTCTATAAATCCACACTAAATATAACTATGGACTCCCTACAACCACCCCACGTTAATAATGCAGAAATGCTTTCTACCAAATTGCAAATTAATAAAAACACATGTATAAATATTGTCTGCATGTGCATTCCCCCGGGTAATAACGCAACTACCCTAGAAAATATACTCCATTGGTTATCTAGTACCTACCCTCACAAAACCATGGTACTTGAGGATTTTAACATAGACTGCAACACCTGCTCCTCAGACTCTCCAACCACTCATGTCAACCTATATGGGTTTACACAGATTATATCCTCCCCCACCATGATAGGGAAACCTTATCATAAAGAAAGTATACTAGACTGGATACTCATCAACAGTCATCCCCAACAGTACATATCAGTGATCCTCCCTGATGACCTAAGTGACTACTTTCTTACCTATATAATCAAACACAAAGCCATTAACACCCCATTAGCCCACCATAAAAACAGTGAGAAATAATAAGAACTTTAACCCTACCACATTCCAGGAAGAGCACACATCATGCAATTGGTCAGTCCTAAAATACTTGCCCGTGGATGAAGCTGTTGCTCACTTTAATAACCATTCCTAGCTATCCTTGATTTTCATGCTCCTGCTCGCTCTATTCGAGCTAAAACAAAAGTTGCACCATGGCTTTCTAAAGATACCAAATCAAAAATCACACTCGGAAACAAAGCGTGGGCTATATGCCGTACCACAAAGCCCCCCCCCCCCCCAGATCAAAGCAGATATCGGCAGCTAAGGAATGAGACTAAAAAATCCAGTTTACTAGATAAAAAACTACTATCGTCAACTACAGCAGAAAAATCAAACTAACCCTCAAAAGTTTTAGGCAGGTATAAATAAACTTTTGCACCCGGGACAAACCATGACTCCAACTACTGCAGCCTCTATTGATAAATTACCGGAGGATGTTACAAACACCTTTAATATTTTCTTCACTGAGACTATTTAGTCCCTCGCTAGTCAGCTACCTTTGAGCCATCCCAGATCAAAGATCGCCACTCCCAGTACCCAACTCTCCTTTAGCTTTCAACCAGTTGCTACATCATTCATTCATGGTCTAATCAAAAATTTAAAACCAATTACCCTATCAGCTGATCTTCTCCCCGCTGAGTATCTGCAAAAAGCTGCAGATGCCATAGCATACTCCATCTCCATTATAATTATTTGAACCATAGCAGAAGCTTCCATCCCCTCCATCTGGAAAATATCCCATGTCATACCAATCCATAAAGCAGGCAGCTCCACTGAACTGTCTAATTTCCGACCCATAGCTATACTGTCACCGCTGGCTAAAATTATGGAAAAATGCATGCATAGTCAACTGCTGCACTATCTGATTCAGAACAATCTATTGGACAACTCTCAGCATGGATTCAGGCCACATCATAGTACAGCCCTCCTTGCCTTCATAAATGCCATAAATAATAATCATAATAATAACAAATTATCCACTGCCCTCTTTTTGGATCTCTTCAAAGCTTTCGATATGGTTGATCGCCAACTACTAATTTACACTCTAAAGACAATGTGCTTAGATACTCAAGCTCCCCGGTGGTTCCAATCCTATCTGAGCAGTACACAACAGGCTGTCCTATGGCAAAACAAACTATCTAATCGCCTACCCAACACCTTGAGAGTTCCCCCAGGGTTCGATACTAGGACCTCTCTTGTTTTCCATATTTATCAATGACCTCTACACTGTCATCCCAGATGCAAACTGCATTCAATATGCGGATGACTCCACTTTGATTTGCTCTGCTACCTCCCAGTCTGATCTACAGACATTACCCCAGGAAACTTTTAATACAGTTGAAAACTGGCTATCCAATCATCACCTGATTTTAAATCACAAAAAAACAAAGCTGCTTCTGTTTTCCCCTACTCACAGGTCCTCTGTATCATCCTTCTCCATAAAATCTAATAACGGTACCATAATCTCCCCAGACACCTACACAAAGCTTCTAGGTGTTATTGTAGACAATAACCTCAAATTCGATATGCATGTCAAACTAACTATCAAAACCATCAATAAAAAACTTGACTCACTCTATAAGATCAAACCTTTCCAAACTCCACCTGCTAAAATTGCCATTGCACGTTCTCATCTACTGTCAACTCTTCTTTATACTTCCCCTTTATTCACCAACTTATACAAAAAAGGAACTATAGGCTTGAATAAGTTAAAACAGACTCACAAGTGGCATTTGCTCTGTAAACAGAGTTGGGGTAAACTCCCCTT